>NC_090895.1:21218012-21235512 GCF_036669925.1 Montipora capricornis | reverse complement strand
ACTGTTATATCAGCCGAGAAAATGTAAGTTGAAATTTCACAAATTTATAGGCGTTCGTATGACTGGGGGTATACGAGGGTCTCAATGTGAGGGTAAATGGGGTAAAAATAATTAACCGTAAAAAAAAATTGTTCCCTACATTTGTTAATTTTAAAAAAGGTGCTAAACTGACGTATGACTTGTTGCGTTTGTTATTTGGTTGCTACTTTGACTCCGTACATGTCGTACATGTAGTACATAAACAAAGAAGCAATAAACAACTTCACGGAGCTAGCGAATAGCTTCCATCCTACAATAAAATCCACGGCTGAGATTTCAGATACTGAAATAACATTCTTGGATACATGTGTATACAAGGGCGACCGATTCAAAAAGCACTCTATTCTCACTACATACATAATTAGCGCATCACGGAATTTGAGTTATGTCCTTCAGATTCCGCCGTGCTCTGCGTCTTCGGGGCAGGTATGATGCTTTGCGGTCTCTTTGCTTAAATTCTCGTGTTTTGCCTCGATCATTGTCATTTTGCCCGCGTTCCGGTGAAGGAAGCTTCTGTTGCCCCAACCTCCTCCCCTGGTGCCGGTCGACGCGGCTACGCTTAACTCCCGCTGCATACCTTAGCTGCCACAGTTGTCGCGGTCTCCTCCCGTAACTTAGTTTACCGTGATGTGGTAATAGGTATGCAGTGAGGATCAATTACTATTCTTGATGTGCGCACGCACTTTAAACTGACAGAAACTTTCCAATACACGCCCTTTAACTCCTGCCACCCTCCAGGCGTCAGGAAAGGCTTCATCAAAGGCGAAGCCCTAAGGTTTCTTAGAACTAACTCTTCAAAAGCGAAATTTGAAGAACACATCGCATTATTCAAATAAAGATTACGCTAAAGGGGTTATCCAGATAACCTTCTGAGCATGACTCTATTTGAAGTCACTTTCAGCGAAAGAATGTCGGCTCTACAAAATAAACAAGAAACGCGCAAAAAAATTTTGCCGTTTGTAACAGAATACCGCCCATAAATGCCTGATCTCAATCATATTCTTATGAACAAATGGCATCAAAACCAGCCCTTACTAAGAAAAATATTTAAAAACCCTCCCCTTATTTCATATGGAAATGGAGGTCTTTGAAGTTCCTATCTTGACCAATAGGAGTCGTGTTTGGCCTGTCTACACCTTGAAACATCAAGCGATTCTGAAATCAGCGATGTTCATACGGATAGTGACTCAGAGGATCTTATTATTAGTAAGCCGGTAGTAACAAGGTCCGGAAGGTAAGTTAAGGCTTGGACACGGTTTGATGTCTAGGCAAAAAAAGGTACCCGAGGTAAGGTAGACTGCGCATTGACGGATTTTGAGGCATCAAGCATGGCTATATTTTGAGACAATTAACAGGCATATAACACCATATAAGGACAAACATGACACCACTCCTACAAGTAATTAAATGTAAGAATGTATGACGTAAGTTAAGTTGTATAGCCTTGTATTGAATACTTTTTCGTAGTTCACAGTTTCATACGTAAAATAATATTAGAAGTGGTATGATCTATAAAATATTAAAATTTTTCAAAAGAATAACTTATTTAAGCCCGAAATGATCATAAGACCTTTATTTTGCTTTAAAGATAAAAAAACACGGGTTTATTAATATTTAACTTTCTACAACAACAACAACAAAAATGAATAACTTTTTTGTTAACCGTAACTGAAATAAATTAAGCGATAGCCGTAAATGCCACCACCCCATTGAGACCCTCGTATACGCCATACCCTCAATCATACCGAACCATACAAACATCTGTAAGTTTTTCATTTTTCAACTTACATTTTTTTTCAACTGATATTACACCTGATATGCCGAAACTTTGCAGACTACTAAAGTAAAGGTACTCTTTCTATATCTGGAATTAGTTTTAAATCTAAACTTATGTGAATTTTCTGCAGCTATTTTGGAGAAGGGTCACTCTATTAGATGGACCCAATTTTTATATCCCACACGAAGCGTCCCTTCAAGTCTACTCATTTGCTGCTTTTTTTCCAACAATTATATCAGTGTTAGGAGTAGCGTTATCTTTAGGTCAGGGTAAATCCAGCACAGTTTAGGAGTCACTTTGATTGTCAATTTTCCGCATCCCCAGCAACTAGTCATGTTGAAGTTGAGGAGGAGAGCCATGGGACATTTCGTGAGGCTTATTGAAATCGATGTGCATTGGAATACGTGCGTTTCTTGAACTATCTGATTCAAACCTTCACCCCAACCCTCTCCCCTCCCCTCCCCTCCCCTCCCCTCCCCACCCCACCCCTACAGATCTAGAGTTGAATGCCTAACAACGAAATAGACCATTTTACAGTTGTAGCTAAGTTACTTGGCCTAAGAATGGAAGCGAGGTTGCCGGTGACCTTGCTTTGATACAAACATTTGTGCTTTTCTAATGTTAATGTAGACTAGCTAGTTAGAATTACGACAACACAATTTACATGATAAAAGCAGTGAGGTCTGTATCAATACAAAGTCACCGGCAACCTCGCAGCCACTCATAGGCTAGGTCACTGAGTAAACAACTGTAAAATAGCCTATTTAAACTACTGAATTTTGAAATACACAAAAAAAGCCAGTTATTTCAAGTATTATCGCACCTTCTTAATTTATCAGAATACCAATAATCGTTCATTTGTTTGGTGGCTTGAGGCAAATAACTGAAGTGACTTACTCCTCTCAGCTTATGCGGTGGATATCACATGGTGGCGAGAAGATAATAAACACAATATCGTGCTCATTCGTGAGATATTGTTTTTGCCATGAGAACATATAAAATTCATATCTTCTAACTAACGTGTAATTTCCTTTTTTTATTATATGGAATAAATATACATGGTAGAGATTGAAAAGCAGACTTTAATACGAATACATGTACTGGGTATTAATACAAACAAAAAAGGCGGGATTAAAGGCAAGAATCGTGACGTCTTTTCTGAATAGGTGGTTTGCAACCAATCTCTAGAGACACAGATAACAATGCTACAATGTACAATTGCTGGTGGATGAACAAAAGGAGCTAATGAGAGATCTTTTGTTTTCATCCACCAACATGGCGGCGATGACGTCACGTGAAAACCACTTATATGACCACTCGTGTTAGAAATGAATAATACGCCACTCGGTCCCTGGATGTTGCAGTCTTAATCTACGAGTGTTTTAGTTTCCGGTAAAACACTCCCGTCCATATATTAATAACTCATAACGTTCTGGTCCCAGTTGTTCAAAATCTGGATATCTTTATTCAGTGGATGAGTCACTATGCAGAGTATAAAATATACTTTACGTTAAAAGTTGGCCAAAGTTTTGGTACACGCCTTTCCTTAGATGTGTCTAAAATGCGCAAAGCTACCATTAAATGCGTGAACAAATTTCAAAAGCTTTGCACCGATTGGAAATCTTAGATGGAGACTTGTCCACCGCAGAAAGTTACCGGCCTTTGGACCTATGAGGCTTAGATGACTGCGTCAGCTCATGGAATAACCAGACATTTGTTTCTTGTGAAGAAGAAATGGTGCTTTGCCAAAACCACACTCAGCGGTTAACTGTTCAATAAAATCATTAAGCGATTCGTGTAAGATATGCAATGCATGACCACCTAACCAAAATAATGTTTCTCTTCTGTGTTTTGTGAAGTCATGCGTTAAAAAAACATGTCTTCATCGTAAGTCAATTCAAGTGAGGGTCCGACCGGCCTTCCCTGGCAATTCACTATCCACGGGTATGCCCCACATACTGTACTTCTGATCATTACATGTTCCATATTCTCGAGTATCTCATAGGTGAGTTTTGTTATCATTGATATATGCTATCTATTTATTCCACACTGCATGTATGCAAATTCGCTGGACGCAACAGCTCTTCACAGTGATTTTGAATTTGTGGGTGATATAAATTCAGTCCTAGCCCTTGACCCTCGACTTCTGCAGCAGTGCAATGGTCTGCAATCTGTCGGAATGGATAACGTTTAATTTGAGTCACACATTTCAGTTGGGTGCAAATAAAATTCTGAGGACCCAAACACTCGCTTTTCCAATTCGATGATCTACCAATCATTTATTCATTTGATTCATATCTTGACTCCCTTTGTTAGGTTTCCACAGAGGCAAACAAAGCCTAGACCTGAAGACAAGATGGAATTAAATATAACGCAGGTAAGGGAATAAAACGTGTTTAGACAGAACGACAAATGATATTTTAGATCCTAGAACAACGTTATGGCTGAATGACCCTGTGATAAACAGTTTAATTCATGAAATGAATTCTTTATGTAAAAACACGGATACGTTACAGTCGTGTGCGAAAAAGTTCATCGTTATTAGAATGCATCCGCCACAGTCAGGTAGACACGTTTTGCCAAACACATAAGTTTTTGTTAAACTGGCGACGTGAAGATGCTACATGTATAAAACAAAATGTCACTCTCGACGGTTATTAAAAAGTAACCATTGTCAAAGAATTAGGCTTAAATAGAGCCGATTGGTACTTCACACTACAAACTATATACTTAAAGCGCATAGAACGATCGGCTTCGAATTCGTCCCCTTGTTTGGAGCTAAAGTTGTTTGTTATGTATTTGTCATAAAGTTTCCCACAAGCTGATTGAGGCGGACACATTAGTCACAACCGTGTAAGAAATGCAAAAAGAGCAGCATCAAACAACTTTTCGTCCAGGTCTACTTGGCATCGGCTGAACAAAAATCATCATTTCAATTAAAACAAACAGCTTTAATGAATATAAGCCAGTAATTTATGTATTTGGTACGCTTTCATATCCCAAATACAGGTCCATTATTTGTTTATTTATTTTATTTTTGTTATTTTTAATGAAAGGAAAACACCTTGAAAGTAACAGGAATCATAAATTAGCATTTATTGAAATTCTTCATCGGATTCACCTAATTTCTTTTTCCTTTTAATTGGCAAGAAAAAGGCAAATACCAAAAACGACTGACTTCCTCCCTACCTTTGGATTAACATGACTTGATATATAAACTTGTAATTTTCCCCCTATGAATATCACATAGATCATTTAAAAGAAAAGACATTTTGACAACAATGTTCGCAAAACAATTATTACTCCATTAAATGTTCAAAGGGTACGTATGTAAAATAAAAGTTGTTGGATAGCAGAGAAAAATAAGTGAATCATGAAATAGCGATGTTTCTCGTGACGTCACCCATTGTTATTAATATGCCAACCAGAACTTAATTGGCGCTGTTGAAACAAGGACTTATTTTGTTCCGTGGTTGGAAACTAAGAAATATGACGTCAATGTTTGTAAACAAGAAAAATCGCTGTACTAGGATTTGTTTCAGTTGCCTATTTTAGGAACATTTATTATCAAAAATATGACACAGATGATAAGGTGAGGCTAATGGATTACTGATGTTTGTAGACTTGGGGTGAATTAAGGCGAGACGAAATAAAATGACCAACCAATAAAATGCAATGCAAGCAATTATTAGGCTGTTAAAAGGGTCCCCTCCTTAAATTACTGAGCCATACAATTGCATTTATAATTAAATAACAAGGACCATTTTCAAACCCTCTCTGAATAAAGCTTTTACATAGTGTCAATGCAGACATGTTGGGGTTCTCATAAAGGACTGAATGGTGGCCATGTTGGTTTACTAACTCATCCCCGGGGATTAGAACTCTGGTATGATGCAAAACGCTTCACGTGTTTTGATTCAATAAGACTGCGTTACTGATCACGGAAATGCCATCATAAAAGGCCAGAGGATTAAACTAGAGTTGCAATTAGAAGTGTTTGCTCTCAAGTAATCAGCCGTTCATTCATCTGTTAATTCATTTACTCACTCACTCACTCACTCACTCACTCACTCACTCACTCACTCACTCACTCACTCACTCACTCACTCACTCACTTACTCATTCACACTCACGCATTCACTCACTCATTCACATTCACTCATTCACTCACTCACTTATTCACTGACGTACTCACGTTTTCCACTCCGTCAATCAATCATTTCATTCATTCATTCATTCATTCATTCATTTATTCATTCATACCGTGATGACGTCATGTCAAAAAGCTCCATTCGTCTGATATTATTCCTTAATAATTATTTCAGTCCTTTTTTTCCCACAGCGACAAAAAATAGAGCCTGATGATTTGTCCCAGTATGATTTCATTAATTTTGCCAGCAAAAACTTCCAAAATGGAGAGATGTGCAGGTTTTCGAGAACCCCTCTCTTGGCACCGTTACTAAGCATTGATAAGGAAGAAGATCGAATGGTAATTATGAACATCATGTTGAAGATTTTACTGATTTTTATTGGGAGTGGTCGCTGGTACTAAACAATTTTTACCCCAGTAATCCTTATAATAGGTAATAATCCAACACCCTCAGGAGAAATTCACATAATAAATGCTGAAGCTCCTTCCATAACTACTGAACGTAGACTTTTCCTGCAGAAAATGGACCTACGTATAATCAGTGGGTGCATGGCTTTTATTCCTATTTTGTTTTTGTTTTTTGTTTCTTTTTTTGTTTTTTTTTTGTTTTTTTGCTTTGTATACCTTTTACGAAGGAGAAAACCTTTTGAAATACATTTAGTTACAAAAATGCACGATACTACACGACGTTTCGGAGTCATCTTGACTTCATTTTCAAGTGATAAATGTAATGGTCGTTTCAAGTTTAAATTAAGAAGTTGTTTATAACGTCAGCCAACGAATTAGTGTGTGCGCGATTAAATGTTCTAAGCAAATACTTTCGCGCGAATTGAGTCTGATTGTGTGCTCAACTTTGGCTTCCTCTCACGGATGAAAAGCATTTCGCGGACTAGACAGTCAAGCTTCCCTGACCTTTCTTAAAACACGGAGAACTGTTTCAAAAGCTTGGGGTTTGAAATTCCATGGCAACCTTTCACATGCGCACCAAAGGCGGAGGCTCTGTGTTCTTCAGTTCGCTGATGAAGATGACGAGTAGTGTAGCCGATATAATTTGTATCACACAGATCACATTTAAATTGATAAACAAAGCATTGTTGGCTAACGACGGGTGATTTCCTCTCCTGAAGTTTAAGCTGCTCGCCAATTTTTAAACCGTCTTGAATACCGATTGTATTGGGTTGCCGATGTTGTTGCTAAGATCTTTAAGCTGTTTACGAACGAAGTCCGCAGATCTCTGATCTTTGAAAGGTAGCACGACTCCAACGATGTTTCCCTGTGACATGGCGTTGTTTTTCTTGAGCTCGATTATTCTCCAAAAAGACTGAATTCAAAAACGAGGTAACTGTGGCATCAACAAGTCTATCCGGGTACCCCAGCTTAAAGAACATTCCCTTAAGACAATCGCACTCTCTCGCAACCGATTCCCAAGAAGATGAAAGGCGGTAGGCCCGTTGTAACATGCTCTTAATAAATTATTCTTTTAGCGCATATCTACGTGGCTCTGAAAATGTAAAAGGAGGCCATTGTTCGGTGGTTTTCGGCATACGCTGGTTACCAGTTCGCAGTGTTTCTTTTCCATCATCATGCTAAGGAATGGCAACTTGTTGCTGTCGGCCATCTCCATCGTTAAGGGGACACTCATTTAAAGTTACCAAGAACGCCGTTGCACCTTCAATATCTGACATTTGACATGTGTTATCGACATATCTCCTATAAAATGATGGTAACCTTTTCTTACGCTCCCTCGAGTAGAAGATAGGAAGGCTTTGGCTACAAGAGGGATTAGGGGTCCACCCATGTCCACACCATCAACCTGTTCGTAGAGCCTTCCATTAACTGAAACAGCTGATTTTTTGTTGCTACTTGCAATAATTCAACCAGATCGGACTTGAAAATGTTCAGTTTGTGTGTAACATTGAACAAATTGTTCGTAAAGCCTAAATTCGCACGAAAATGTTTGTTTAGAACATTTAATCGCACGCACACTAATTCATTGGCTGACGTTATAAACAACCACTTAATTTAAACCTGAAACGACCATTACATTTATCACTCGAAAATGAAGTCAAGATGACTTTGAAACGTCGTGTGATATCGTTCATTTTGGTTTTACTTTGTCTTTTTTTCTCCGACCCAAATCATCTTCTTGCACAATAACTTAAAACGAAAACGGTGTTTGGACGAGCAGGGATGGCGCAGTGGTGGCCCTGGTTCCATTCCCAGACTTGGCGTCATATATAGGTTGAGTTGGTTGGTTCTGTACTCTGCTCCGGGACGAATTTGCCGGGTACTATGGTTTTCCTCTCTTCTTAAAAGTCAATCTACGATTTGAAATGTGGTCACATGATTTGATTTGATTTCTGTTCAGCTGTACACTGCAGTGTCATCAATTAGTATCCAAGCGTTAAATGAACTGGACCTTTCATATAATTTATTATCATTGCATTCGAGAAGAGCGCGCGCACTCTAATCGGGCGTGTCAATCCCACGGGATGTCCCTCGGGCTACGATTCCGATGCCACACGATTTCAGAGTTTCGAACAAATAATCTCGATCTCTTATAATAGTGTGAAGCCTGGTTTTCACTAGTGACTCAAGCACACTGACAAGCAAAAGAGCGCTTATTTTTTTTTACTGAAAACAGGGTTGACCCAAGCGCTTGCGTGCGCTTGCATTGTTTGAAAACGAAAATTTACTTCGTCTGGCCAATTAAAGCACTTGTTGCAGATTGCCCGCTCCTGAGCATTTGAACAAAATAGCGGATGCCCTGGTTGGTTTTGAAGCTTATGTCGACGTTCCTTTTTATTAGCATAAGCTACTTATGCTTAAAAACTAGGCTTTACGGCTTGCCCATGGGAAGTCAAATCCTCTTGGACGAGGTTTTAAGGTCTCGCCATAGGTTCAATGATATGAAATTTGTGAAAATCGGCTTTTTTTGCAGAAATATCAACATCATGTCAAAGCTTCCAAAAGCACATGTTAACTTTGTCGTGGGCAAAATCGTGAGTTGACCATGCAAACTTTGCTTGGCGTTTTTTCGGCTTTAGCATATTGTCTAAGAGTCGCCTTTTTACGGAGCTACCACTCAAAACGTCTTTGTCCGATTCAGCTCATATTTTCAGGACTATTTAATATAGTTCGATGCACAAAAGCGGTCTCAGCGTTTTTCAATTTCTTTGACGTGCTTTGATTTTATACCATACGTTGTCTAAATTACCGGTCAAAAACATTATTTTTAACTACTTTGCTAGAGGATAAAAAGGCGAAACACGATATATCAAAAATCGTTGACACCGTTTGGTTAAACATTTAACTCAAATCGATTGCTTATTAAGAAATTTTCTAAAAAAAGTTCAAATCCCATGCAGCTAGAGCCTGTAAAATCGGACTACCTGTTTTTGCTTTGAGAACCCATCATATAAAAGTAATGTTCAAACAAAAGAATACTTTTTTCAAAACTACATTCAAGGAGCATTAAAATGATGTTTATTTTATTCTCATAGCATAAACACTGGAGAAATAGAAACGTTTCAAAAAGCTGACACCTCGAACCTATGACGGGACATTAAAAACCGGATGAGTGACCGTCCGGCTGTACACCCTGGGGAATGACACTGTTTGGCTAATTTAGCAAGAAAGGCAACCGATATCCCACAAAACTGATATTGCATTATAACTCATGTATTCCATAATTGTATTAATAAAATCATTTGCAACCAGATAACAGTCAAAAAACTTAAAGTGTTATACCTTCATCATTTGAATAAAAAACAAAAAAAGGATACCAATAAACGATTATCCCGAAAATATACAACTACTTTCAAATGTCTCGTCGATCAAAAAACAGTAATCGAAAGCACCTCACTAATCCTTGATTGCTGATACTAGTTATTGTTATTATTTATTATTGTCATGGCAGTAGATAAGCTTTAATGCCTAAGGTAAATACATTGATTGGGCGTGAGATCAAGTGACCGATCGCTGGGAATCTCTTTTAAAAAAAGCCTAAGTAGCTCTTAAAAACCTACTTAAATCTTAATTAAATCTATCTAGATTAAAATAATCGAAAATTATTAATCCTAAAATCCTACAAATGTAGTTTATAAAAGCGAGATAATCCTTGTGTGTTTTTTTTTAAATACTAATTCTAATTTCTATCCCTGATGAGTAATGTCTAAAGTCTAGTATTAGTTTTTTTTTTTCTTTTCTTTTTTTTTTTTAATGTTTGGTAGATTCTATATAAAATGTCAAAAGTGTCCCTAAATGACAAAGCACAATAAAATGAAATTATATATCAGTTCAGTTCCGTGCTCATTGTTCATTGTTCATGATCTAGTATCTTCACACTTGCAATGTTTATTATTATTAATATTATTATTATTATTATTATATATATTTTTTAATAATAATAACAATTCTTTATTTTTCAAATTATCAGTAAAAATACACACACTGAAAAAACCAAATAAAGAACTCTAAAACAAGTATTAGGCTTATAGAGATACAAATACTAATACTAATTCTAATAATAGCAATAATAGTTATTTTTTTTAAAAATTCTCGTTTCCTATAAACATGTGAATTAATATATAAAAAAAAATTAAATAACTCTTAGTATTATAGATTTGATAAAATAAAGGAAAGAAAAATTATAAATCAATATTGTAGAATGTCAAGACGCTCTTTGCCATAAACTCAGTGTCAGAGGATAACGCTATTTACAGAAGAACAAAAACTATCTGCATGCGACCGAGACTTCTAGTTCTAGATCAGTCTCCTGTATATTTGGGGCAGTTCTCCTCCTAGAACGCGAGCCTCGCAGGTAAACCAATGCAGACCTCAAAATGGCAAATGAGACTCGAGTCCTAATCCATGCGATAGTGGAAGGGTAACTCTCCTGTTTCTTCACTGCCAGTAGCTCAGCAAGACGGCTATGGTAGCGTTGACATTCGTTAGACATGCCGCCATTAGTGGTAAAAAATGTAAACGTACCCCGTTCTACCTCAAGAACTCTAGACAAGTAAAGGCGCTTTTTATCATTCTCGTGAAACTTGTAAATCTGCTCCGGGATGAGATTCTTGTACGAGTCTGCGTTAGGGTGGCATACCCCAACATCAAAGAACGCAGACTGTTCGCTCGCCAAGAAGCCCCGTGCACGGATATCCAGCCGCGCGTCAGGGACCTTGTTGGCTCCCCTCGGCAGCACTTCCACCGTAACTTCTTGAAGAACCGGCTCCACCTCGACGTCAGTACACAGCACTTGCAGAATTTCAGCCTCGAGATCTCAAATTCCTTGTGCCGTTGTATGATATATCCTCCACGCATACAAATCAAAGCATGGTCAGCGTCAAACAAGTCCCCGCAGACGCACACTGTTGGGATGTCATTGAGTTCCCAACCATATATCAAATTAATTGCGTCCCTAAACTCCCTCTTGTTAAGAGTGAAGTTCATTTCTTTTAAAGGTATAACGCTGAGCCAACTAGAGGCACTTTTCTCCTTTAGAAATTCAACAGCTCGCTGGGTTTTCAAAGGCAGAGACTTAGTCGCGTCTTCTAGGTCACGCCGCGCACTGTCAGCTCTCTCTTGACGCGCGCGTCGCTGCGCGCCAGCGACATCGTCGTCATTAGGTGGCTCTGCTGCTTGCTTGACAATCTGTTTCACAAGGGGGGCGATTGCTTTGATGGACGCCTCATATTCTTGTCGGGACTGGTTAACGGGATTTACTAGACCAAGGCCACCCATGCGCACAGGCAACGCGAGGAGGTCACGCTCTGTTTCGGCGACTTGATGCTCCAAAAGGGCTGGAATCAGAACATCAGAGATGGCGCGTTCTAAAGGTTCTAGTAAGTCAGCGATGTCGGGAATTATTATTATTATTATTATTCTTGTTATTATTATTATTATTATTATTATTATTATTATTATTATTATTATTATTATTATTATTATTATGATGATGTAGAAGTCATACTGCTCAGCTTAAATTTTTAACAGCTGGTAAATTTGTGGTGTCGGGCAACAACAAGTTGCGAATGAACACCAAAATTTTTCTTTTCCCTGTCCTTTACATTTCCAATACTTTTCTTAGCATCCTTGCTGATCCCAGCAATGCAGACTTATTATTATTATTAAATGTCAAACTGATTTGTTTGTCGTTCTATTAAAGGCTTCCTGTGCGATTTCGATCGCTATGTTGCGATTTATGATGGATATGCCAGAACCAAACTTCAACGACGAAGACTTCGTGGTACGTTTTATCCACTTAGAAAATGAGATTGATTGAAAATGTCATCGATAATGGTTACCGTTGATGAGGCCGAGGGACATTGGGATTTTCAGTTTTGCGGTTTTCCATTTTTTCTTAGCTCGGTTTTTCGGTTTTAGTACCTGTTGCGGTGTAAAGTGCAAGCGGTTTTTCAAATTTGGTATCCGATGCGCGGTTTGGTTTTTCCTGTTGATTCGGTAATTATGGAGGAGCAAGGGTGGCACAGTCGGTTAGTGCGCGGCCTTGGTGCATAAGGTCCCGAGTTCGATCCCCGGATCTCACATCCTTGTTTCGACTTCTTTCCTTTCAGTGTAGCCTAAGTAGCTTTAAATACCCTGAAAACGGAGCACTGATGGAAAGAGGGGGGTAAAATGAGCGTACCGTCGGCTTCCTGGGAGAGTACTCTCTAGAGAGTAAATAACGTGTACCTTTACCTTTACCTTATGTGTGTCAGCCTCGTGCACCGTCCTGCGATGTCACTCACATTTCACGAATTGGCCTCGTAACGAAGATTTAAGTTTGGATCCTCCACGTACAGTTACCAGTGAATTAAATCGATTACGGTTTTGAAAAACTAGTTTTAATAGTTTTGCCTGCAGTTTCCGGTTTTGATTGAAATGTAAAGTGCTTTTTTTGGTTTTTGAGCGATGTTTGTGCAGTTTTGAGGTTCGTTAATGAAAGACACCAATGCCCCCCTCATAGATCACAGCATGTGATGACAATGATAATGACAACGATCGGCGGTTCCAAGATCGTCAGGAGATCAAATATGTGTGGACAGCATTTTCCTACACTTGGAAAGCGATTGCAGTTCAGTCGTACGTGTTTCCCCGAGAAAATTTACCGCACGAGCGCATTAACGCGATCAAGTATATATCTGACTTGATAAGCGTGCTGAAATGCCGTATCCATAATACCGTTTTTAATATTTGCAGCAGGCAATGTGGCTAACTAATATATTTCTTTTTTATCCTGTCCACACATTGCTAGAATTCAGGGGAGATCCCTGAAAAAACTGCAAAGAAAAAGTGGTATTCCTCTGGCTCCTCTTTCAAGAGAAAAGATGTTTCAGAAAAGGTATGTGGTTCAAATGCAGGTGGTTTGCAACCAATCTCTAGGGACACAGAAATTAATGTTACAATGTACAATTTCTGGTTGGCGATGAAAAGGTCCTAATAAGAAATCTATGGTTTTCGTTTACCAGCATGGTCTTTTGTCACCCGGCGTCCATGCTGGTCAAATACGATAGAGTTCGTACCCCGAGCCTCTAGTTGATGTGTGTTGGAAGCGAGTTCACGGGTGCAAAACAAAAGCTTTGGTCACCATGTAAAAAAGGCCCATGGCCGTAACATAACCAGCTTTATTTTAAAAGATTCTCCAGAACATTGATGTGAGGTTCTCATTCAAAATGGCGGGACCGCATTCTCAAGTCCCATCGTGTCTTTCGGGCTATTTAGGCGTCATGTACCAATCATGTAATGTGACAGCGGCGATGACGTAATTTGACAACCACCTATAAGTATATGCTATTAACTGATTTCAAATTGAGTTTCCCCAAATCGGTGGTTTGCAATGAATCTCTTTTGTTTTCGTCCACCAACGTGGCAGCGATGACCTGATGCAGGAACTCGTGAGGTCCTGCCCAAAGTGAAAACCACCTATTATAGCACAGGCGACCCAAGCTTAATGGGATGGAAAGCCAACATACCCGACAAAAAGGATTTCTATGGGAATCCCGTTAAAAGACTTAAGAAGATAATTATATGAAAAAATTCCCAATTAAAAAACCTTACCTCATTGCCATTGTGGCAATCGCTTGCCAACGGTATCAATATCGTAGGCAACAGAGGAAGTGAAAAATCGCTCAAATCGCGTTGAATCGGGAAAATAACCACACATGACGGAACCTACCTACAATGGCAATAAAATAGGGCTTTTAATTGGAAGGTTTTTCATATAATTATCTTCTTAATTGGGATCCCCATACAAATCGTTATATTTTGTCGGGCATGTTGGCTTTTCCTCTCTCAGAGCTCTTGAGCTTGAGCCTATTATTACAGAACATAGATGTGGTTATCGTTGTAGGCATGGCACATATTGTGAGTACTGACGACCTAGTTTTTCCTAGGCCAAGATGTCCTTTTTGAGGCCAAGCGACGTTCCCCCTTTGACGATGATGAATCGTCCTACAACAAACATAGAGAAAATACAATTCATAACCAGCTTTGGTATTCGCTGTACCCAGCGTTTAAGGTAAGTGTACCATGCCTTTCAGTCATTGCACTTTCTTTTCTTTCGCTTTTTGTTGCGTTTCTTTTTTCGACATCCGTCGTGGATATAAGAATTTAGAAAAGGACATTTCAATAAATTTTCTCCTGCGCAGCATCGAAAATTATTATACCATTCCCTATCCTCGATTTCCATGCTTTTAGAAAAACCTGTGAACAAGGGATGACACTTTCTTTGCTTGAGTCTTAATGCGATTTTCTGATCCATATTTTAGAGATGAAATATACTGCCAAATTTGTCGTCAACTCACAGGCAATTCCGTTAAGACCAGTTGCTCACGTGGTTGGATTCTACTTGCCATGTGTCTTGGAGTTTTCGCGCCGTCAGATGAGGTATATGACATTACAGTTGCAACACACTTTATGTGATGTGGCGGACAAATAAAGATTCAGAGCCATCTTACAATGCTTCGACCTTCCCATTACATTGAGGTACAACCTTTAAAATCTGCCCTACTTTCTGGAGTGCAGGAGTTTATTCTCCACTGATGACAATGACAATCTTGGAAATATTAGGTGTTGAGGGTACTAAGAAGCAGCAAACATCATCTGAGAAGGAACACAACCAGCACACAAAAGCTTGAGTCGGTGCCCAGTTCAGTGCGTACCGCCTCAATTAATAACAAATAAATGCAATGGTCCTTAATTGACCACTGCAGCGTCGATCGATTAAGATTTTCCAATTGACATTCCTAGCTTTTCTTTCCAGCTATTAAATTATCTCAGGAACTTTCTGAAGCAAGGTCTAAATGGTTTCGGTCAATACTGTCATCAAATCCTTCAGCGAACTCTTCAAGTCAATTGCAGACGCCAGCCACCTACAACTGTTGAACTAGAGGTGAAAATACATTTCTATCACTTATATATAAGAGCGGAAGGAATCGGAAAAAATGTTTCACTTACCCCGTTAATATTACCTCTGTTGCTCCAACCACGCCAATCTCTCTTTTACTGCAAATGCTCTTGGTGTATTTTGATTTCGGAAGGGGTGCTCAAACCTAATGAGGGAAAGCTGTAGATTTTCCAATCGGGTAGCAAAAGAAAATAGTTTGATGCTACTCTGATGTTAAGAATTATGAATTGAAATAATAAACGGTTATAATTCTAATGATAATAAATAATTAATGATAATCATAATTAAAGATAGTTATACTAATTATAATGATTAACTATAATTTTAAAATGTAATTATACTTATTAAATTATTATTATCAGATAATTATAACCATTCAAATTAATTATTTATTTAAGTATAATAAACAATTAACTGTAATTATTATTAATAATTGATTATAATTATAAGAAACGATTACAATTCAAAAACCCATCGTTTCGACACTCCTATGCAATTCACCAATTTGCCGAAAAGGAAAATAAGGGTGCGCTCATTTAGTAGATATTAACACCCTTTCCCTTAAGCTCTCTTAAGCACGATGCATGCAAAGAGGTGTCAGGCAAAAGATCGCCATCCTGGCGATTCAAAGGAGCTGGACGCCGTTGATTTTTGGCTTTGCAATGAGAGTGATGAAGTTAATGGACGATTTCGCTCGATATCGATTTGTCAGTGCTTGTTCTCATTGACATCTTCAATTATTTTGCAACAGGCCGTCAAGAATCGATGCAATCCAACTTTACCAGTGACGTTCATGGATGGTTCGACGAGAGAGTTCGAAGTGGATCCGGCTACGACTTGCGCAGAACTTTGTCGGCTAATCAAAGAAAAACTTGGAGTGAAGAACATCTTTGGTTTCTCGATGTACGTTGCATCGTTAGAGCAGGTACTTTTGAACTTTTAGAGTGGATTAGAAAACGCATTTTAGTGCTAGAATAACACAAACTCTTTGTTAATTATATTAACATTGCACTATGAGCGGTATCAGAATGTTGTCTCGAACTAAAATAGATAGCTTTGCTTTTTTCGTTTGGCAGTTGAAATTGAGAATGTACATCTAACCCTTAACCTAACATTAACCCTATCACTAACTCGTCGCGTTCCTATGATCTGAACAGGTAGCCAACTGGGGCTGTGGCAATGAAAGCATCTTTGATGCCGTGTTTTTAGCGGAGCGATACGCGCATACCAAAAACAGGGAAGACCAGCACGCCTGGAAATTTTACTTCCGGAAAGATTTGTTTGAGCCTGTCGTGTTTTCCAGCGGTGACAATGTGGCAACAGATTTGATTTATCATCAAATCATTGGCGGGATTCAAGCCGGAGAGTACGTCTGTCCAAAGGTCAGAAGAAATTTTGTACTTTGTCACACGCAATTAAGGCACGGAGGTGTATTGGTTAGCTCACTGGAACCCCGCCCCTAACAGGCGCTGGTCCCAGACAGTCCAAAATCCTGAATTCAGAATTTTGGCAGTCCAAAATCCTGAATTCAGGATTTTGGCAGTCCAAAATCTTGAAATCAGGATTTTGGAAGTCATAACTCTACTGAAATAACTCTATTGATAGTTAACCTCCACCAACATGGCCGTATCATTAGTGAGTGCAATCAAAGAATAGCCGCGAAGTGATTGCAATAACGCGAATTTATGTTTTAAGATGACTTTCTCGTTTCCGTTCCTGTCGTCGATGCTAACGCTTTCTAATGAGTCGTGTGGGACCTCTCGATCGCCTTTGCCGTTATTACATGAACCAATTTCCGAGTACAGTCTAAAGCGTAGGCCCGCCTCTCAATATTTGCTATTATTTAATTAACACTTTGTGACGTTAAGGTGGTATGATACCCAACATTTCAAAGTTTACCTTAAATTAAAGAACAAAACACGGTTTGCGAGGGAGTAGGGAATGGAGTTATTTTGTTCTCAGGTCTCTGACAGCACATGGTAAATCTGGCTAGCTGAGCTTGAGGGGCTTCTTAGCGAAGAGACCACACGTCAAAAGGCAGACTATTTGCCGAATTCTGGGTCCTCCACTTACAATCACAAGTGTACGTTTTCCGTTCTAAGCAAGCAACCCAAAACTGAAAACT
>NC_090895.1:21163012-21210512 GCF_036669925.1 Montipora capricornis | reverse complement strand
GTGCAAAAAAAGTTGGATAATAAATAGCTTATGCCCGAGCTTATGTCTTGCTGTGTAGTATCGCTAAGTATTTCTTCTCGTTGTTTGTATTTTGACTCGCTCGTCAAAACACAGCACAACCCGTAAAAAATATAGTGAGCGATACTACACACCAAAACATCTAATAAGATATATTTATTATGGGTGACGCTGTGTGTCCGAGGCGGATAACACCATTCTATATGTGCACAGCTATTCCAGCCTCCTGGGCCCCTAGTGGCTCTTGTGAGACCTCGCCTTTACCTTTATCACACGAGAATTCTATTCTTGCTGTTAACAATTTGGGAAGTTTCAGACCCACGCACGATTTGTGAAATGTTACTGTACGGCATGGAGTTGTTTCGATTGGTGGTCAACCTGGCTAGATTAGGCGAATTTATCAGGAGAATTCATACTGGGGTCCAATTAGGCCATAAGTTTGACAAACTCAAGTCAACTTGAGACTTACCTGACGCCTTATCACTTTATCGTGTTTTGATCTGCTCAAATATGCATTCCAGGGGGATAAGACTAGACTTGAGATCGCACTTTGGCTTTTCTGAAAACACCTCGTTTCCAAGATTACAAAGTATAGGTATGTCAACTGAAATCAGCCCCGTTCACATTCAAAGTAGAACTCGGGAAAACTTAACACCTTCTTGCATCCCTAGTATGAACCCGTCCACTAATTCATTAATATGTTAACTATTCAAAACACTTTGAGAACTGAAAAGGAAAGGACAAACTTTTTTTTCTATTTATGCTGGACAGTTTACAAGGCGTTATTAGGAGAAGCCGGAGATAAGTGCCGGCCTGATGGGCAAAGACTTTACTTCTTATTAATAGCGTGACTTTAAGCGTAACATAATGGGAGATAATCATTGGAGAAATAGCTTAGCCTTCTTGGTTAGCTAAAGTTCTGCCTGTTTTTTTCCGTCAATAGAAAAAACTGGAAAATATTTTCTATGGAATAAGAATTCACGCCATTTTTGCTATACAGGAGCGTATACGTATCAATGGGTAATTTTTAGGGTTAGAAATCCCAGAAAATCCGTTGAAGTTTTAACCCAAGTATAGAATGCGTTCACAAATAGAAAAAAGAAACTGAAGAAAGGAGCGTCCTGGGCTCATTCTTATTCTAGGGCTATCTCCATCTAAGATAGATAAAGTTCGAAAAGCAGTTAGGTGGACCATCCAAAATAGTAAATTTGACGCTTCTCGTGATTAACTAAAGATTCCCCTTAACACCCTTAAATAACGTGACATAGCCCCTTTAAAACTAATGCAACTTAAAATGTTACGATTCAAGACCCGACGTTTCGCCCCTCCTGCCTAGTGTCTTCTTCAATGGTGATCTAAAGCTGTTACACGAGTCCTCTTAAATGCTCACTAATTAGCGTCATTTGTTATTAATTTTTGTAAATAGGTGTCAGGAAAAAGATCGCCATGATTATGATTCAAAGGAGCGTGAGGTGGGAGGAATTAATGTCCAGGCTTCCAAACAAAGGCGTTGATTGTAACTCTTGTTGGTGGTGATAATTTTTTAATCACACCACTTCATTGTATGACTGGATTGACAAGCGTGTTCCGACAAAACTGAGCTTTCTTTTTTGCAAAGGAGTACTGCTCTTTGGTGCTCCTTCAAACACGTGCCAAACTGCCTTTTGGTTTGTCCAATATTCTCATGTGCGCTGTCATTAATTGCAAGGAATTGATGGTTTGTATCTGACGTCACGGCGTCCATATTGGATGGCAAGAACAATAACCTGTGTCTCCGTTGAAAGCCAAACCTTATTATTATGCAAATTTTTATTGTGCCGCGTGTGACATGGGTGCAAACCAGTTATAGTTTACGCAGCGTGGGTTCCTTGTTCCCTAAGGACTGGATCCTTAGGGTTAAAGAAATTATGACCCTAGCGTGAGCTAGCCTACGTTTAGTTCCCACTTGTTAGAATATGCTCACCCAGTCTATCACTCAAATGTCTGGGATATATAAAAATTTCCACCATTAACTGGCGGTACCATCAACCGTTCTTTGTTAGCAAACTTGACACACTGTAGCCATCTTGCTTGCGCTCCTTTACTTTAAACTGTGACAACGGTGGTCAATAACCTCAAATATACTTAAATCTCAAGAATACCCATGGATACTCGGAAAAAAACCCGAATGCTCCTTTGCAGGCGTCGAACGTCCGACCTTCTGATCTTCCGATTACTAGATCGGATGTTCTACCAATGAGTGACCCGAGACTCGTAGGAGCGAGATCATTGTGACTCGGGAATACTCCAAAGAAATCCGAGTGCTCCTTTGCAGGAGTTGAACTTCCGACCTTCCGATTACCTATGGTGGGTGAGATGAGGTCAAAATTAACAATACCAAACTGAATGGCGTATTATCGTAACGAATGCATCATTTCTAAATTGAATGGTCAATGTTGAGTGGCACACTATCGTAACGAATGGATCATGTTTAAAAAACTTACTTAGCATAGGCAAACAACTCTCAGAGGGGTGTTACTCCGAAAGGGGTGCAGTTCCCTCCGGAGTCCCCCAGGGAACAATATTAGGTCCATGGTTGTTTTAGTGATTATAAACGACTTAGAAATCAATAATGTAGGTAACATCTGGAAGTATGTGGACGATACAACCACATCTAAGATCGTTGCGAAGGGACCCGGTAGCAATTCTCAAATAATTGCAAATACTGTAGCGCAGTGGTCATCTGAGAACCGGGTTAAATTAAACAGTGATAAATGTAAAGAGCTAAGGATATCATTTGCAGAAAACAAAGCACAACTCGCACCCATTTTTGTTGACAACAAAGAGCTTGAATGCGTTGATAGCAGTAAATTATTAGCTCGGTGATACGATCTCAAACAATCTCACATGGAATGAGCTTTGCCCATGCTTTGCCCATGTACTTAAAGAAAGATCTAGAACGCGTAGAGAAACGGGCCATAGCTATTATTTGCCCAGGACTGTCCTACACGGATGCCTTAGAACTATCGAACGTTGTATCTATTAACGATTACATCGCTAGCTTATGCAATAAGACATTCACATCGATTGTAAATGATGCGACCCACCGCTTGCATAGCATGCTACAGTTCCGTGAGCCATCGCGCTATGATCTACGCCACAAAAGGCGGTTTGTTGTTTCCAAATGTAAAACAAAACGTTTTAAGAGTAGTTTATCTATTAGGCTTGTATTACTAATTAATATTATTTATTATATTATTTATTAGCGTAGCTTTATATATTTATTTATATATTGTAAATACGCAATTCAGCTTTATAAGCTGCAACTTTTTTTCCTTTTTACAAATATACTAACTAACTATCTATCTATCTATCTATCTATCTATCTATCTATCTATCTATCTATCTATCTAGGTTAAGAGACATATACTCATACTTGAGAACTGAACGGGGTATTGAATGGATCACAAATTAAGTGAATGGCTCACCACGAATTGCATTCTGGGCAGCACTCTGGGGACCTGGATTAGCATCAAGCTGACCTCATTAATCTGCATAAATAAACAGATCGTAAACTTGCCGAATAAGTCACGAGTCTTAATACTTTACAGATTATATTATTACATACATATATATATTTATATATTAGTTTATTGACTTTTTATATATCATCCATCATTAATTCATATTATTCTAGTTATATATACATATCTTTATTATTATCATTACTTTTTTGTTATTAGCTTTAGTTTTTGTATGTATCATGTAGTGTACACGCATTGAGGCGTAGCAAAATGCGTACTAAAAGCTGTAATTAAATTAAAAATTAAATTAAAGTGGGAAAGCACAACAAACAGCGGGCCTTCAAGATAACCATCCCTTTATTGGGCAGCCACATGAAAAGTGTTTTCAAAACAAAACGTTCACGACAGGTTTCCCAGTTTTTAAAGTCGAGGCCTGTTTTAAAGTCCTGAATCCACTGTGAATGAGTGCCAACTTACGTTGTTAGTCAACATCATATAACTAAGTATCGATCACTATTCACCCTCGGATTTTTAGAGTAGCTCGTCAACAAATTATTCTACGCGGGCGCCCTGGATATGAATTGATAGATAACCAACGAAGGGCGTAGCTCCGAGTTGGTTATAATCATTTTTATTATACAGATACTGATAAAATACCAGGATTTCTCCTTTTACTAAAAGATCATATCTTCACCACGCGCAGTGAACATATCATTTTTATCTTTCACATATGAGAATATAGGTGTCGTCATGGTTACCAACACGATTAGCCAATAAAAAGCGAGCTTCCTCCTCATTGTAAGATATTTTTGTGCTTTAATATAATTCTTTTCTACTACATTAACAATTTTATTACAAAATTTTACACCAGGTTTCGTACAGAAAATTGAAATCAAGGACTTTTCAAGGACCCTCCGTGGAATGTCATGTTGCTCGTTTAACAAAATAAAGCGTTCTGTACCTTCCAAATTAACAGTTTCTTAATGCCTAAAGCTTCTCTTCCAACTTGCTATCCAGATTCTTAAGTTCCTTTGCCTTTTCTTTAGATATTCACCGAAGGGAATTGGACTGTGTCACAAAAGATATGTTCCCTGTTAATTCAGCCTCCTCAGCCAAATTATCTGCTGACTTAATCAGTTCATCTATCTCCACACTCGTTCCCCCTTTTTCTCCTTCAGTTCCTCAATTTCTGTTAACAAAGATTTCCTCTTCCGACTTCTTCTTCAGATTTATTGTTCTGTCTTTGTTGTTCAAGGTACCTTTCATAACGTTTTCTTGCTGCAGAACATGAGGCAAGCAAAGGCTGGGTGATAGATACATTCAAAATGCCACCAACAGGGTTAATATGATCACACACGAGGTGCTAATCTACAAGTGACTGATTTTTCTCAACTTCAAGCTCTTTATTCAAAGAGAAACCTCTTTCCACTGAAGATTGACCATGAGACAGGTATAAAATGAGCTGTACTACTAAAAACATCTTCTAGCAAGGATGTGTATTCATGTAAGTGCTGAAAAGCTCATCTAATCTGTCAATACTGAAGTTCAAGTTCGAAAACTTCTCATATCCAAAAGCTGCTATGTTGTCCAGAAAAGTGGTGTTCTTCTGCATAATGGCATCAGTCACTTTCTTTGATCCTTCTGACATTCACAAGCTGGGTTACAACCTTTTTAAACCTGGATATGAAGTGATCTACATTACAAGCCATCTCTCTGGGATTCAATGCACTCAGATTTCTCACTGAGGAATACGAGGCTGGGCATTTGCATGGTCAAAAGTTTCTGTAGCAGTTCTATTAGAAAAGGTCTTGCAATGCAGTCTGAATTCCAAAACTTGCTTTTCACTTACTGCAACAGAGTCTTTTACTGCCTTATCGGTTAAGAAACCAATGTCAATCTTTTTGTAGTTGACATGGATGCTTTTGTCAGTGACATCAAGTTTGACAAGCTTGTCAGCAGTTGAGGCTTCTGACAAAACGTCTTTCTTGACGAAACTCCGCATTAATGACCTGATAATGTTACAAAGTTCACTAGAAAGGAAGGGTGTCAGTGGCTTGTCACTTTGAAAGGTAGCCAAAATGGTTGAATTTGCCCTGCTACACATTTGAAAAATCGTAATTTAGCTTTTATTTGTTTGTCTTTGGTAGCCTCAACAATTGTTTCATATGATTTGTTTCCTAGTTTCGTAATTTCCTTCGATTCAGCAGCTTTCTCGTACTTGAGAATGTCCTCCCACATCTCAAGAGCTCTTTCACAAACAGTCTCATTCTCAGGCATCTATGATTCACAAACTTGAGGGGCAATCTCGTGCAGCCAGAAACCTTTACGAAATCTTCCCGCCTTGCTGGTGATCTTTAAAAAGGTAATAAAGACTTGACAGCAATGCTTCCACTTTCCACTCTTCTGCAGTTGCTCCAGTTTTGAAGCTATTGTGAACAATATGGAGTCCACGTGACTCTATGTTTATCAAAATGGTTTCATAATCATCAGCTACTAGTTTCTTCTTCATATCTGTAAAGAATTTCCAATTAACACTAGGGTCATCCACTCTTATTTGTGCTAGGTTACAAATAGGAAGTCCGCTGATTCACCAAACTCTCATCAAAATGCCAGACCATATCATTAGCAGTAGCATGACCCAAAAACTGTGAACCAAAGTATAACGTGTGACATCTTTGACAACTTTGTCACCCTCCCAGACAGGAACGTGAATGTCTATTTGCTTTGCTTGACATTTCTTGTTTAAACTCTCATAAAAAAGAATCGTAGAATATCCTTTTACAGCTTTCATCAACATTTCCTTAAAGTGTTTTGCTAAACCAAAAACACAGAGATATGATGTTGTTCTTGAACCACAAGTAAATTTTGCAGCCGTATTTGGCTATCAGGAAACATAACACGAAAAATTTTGTCAATGTTTTCATTGGAATTAAAACAACAATGACTTGAAATTCTTTTCAAAGTCCACAGTACCTTAGACTTGAGTACATCATTTCTGCTGAAAAACTGAGAAACTGATTTCCCAGACGATGGTGCAACATGGTGGAATGTTCATTGGCATATCTTCGTCAGGACTCAAAGTAGCAACCTTCTCCTGATTTACTGTTGCCGCACAAATACTCATCTGATCATCCGAAGTTCATTCTGTGTAAAAAAAAAGGCTTCATAGTACTTGCTGTTCCATTAATTCGAGTTTACATTCACCTGATGTTTTCTTCCCGCCAAGTGCGAACGCAATGCACTCTCACCCATCGTTGTTAAAGCGATAGTTTTGTTGCATACAATACAGATTGCTTTCTTCGAATCGCCCTTAACTTGCATAACCCATTTATACTCTTCCATAGTTGACCACTTATGGCTAAAACTGTACTTTCAAGGCATTTTGCAACGAAACCAAGACCAACGCAACGTTTCAACTCCGTAATCTCAAGTGCCATGTGGCATGCGCAAGAGCATTACAACTCATATACACAACCGCTGATCAATCTGTTCTCGGCTCACATTTTGGGTCGTGTTCCGTTTTGCCTTAAATTTTACGTAATTCTTTGCATATATATTTTTTTTTTTTACAAATTAAAACGGAAGAACACTCTAATCTTCACGATACAACTTCCCTGGTACTCTTCGGAGTCTATGTTGGAGAAAATTCAAGGACTTTTCACTGAGCTCTATCGTGGAATTCAAGGACTTTTCAAGGATTTTTGGCATTCAAGGACTTTTCAAGACTGTGCGAACCCTGTACATTATCATGATTTGTTTTTCATAACTTTCGTTACTTGTTTCATGTTACACAACATGCGTGTTTTAGCAGTTGGTAACCACGTTTTCATCGTTTCAAAAATGAGTAAAACAAGTTGTTTTAAATCTAGACATTTCATCAATATCTACAAAATAAACAGAACACGTGAGAGATACTTTACGCACTCGAAGATAAAATTCGTATTCTCGCGCGACCATGTAATATCCTCGATATATCCAGCAAGCCCGAGTAAAATAATTGATATTAAAAATTCCAGGATCAACAACTCTTCCATGACGACTTAAGCATCGATTTCTGCCTCGGTCAAGTCCGGTCCAAAACGGCTTTTGTCGGCCATTTTTTTACAGAGCTGAAAAAAATGTTTTCAGTTCGCTTTATTGCTGACGCGTTTCTTGATCATATAATGTACAGCATGTGTATGAACCGATAGCCTGTGTCCGACGAGCCAATGAAAATGCTGGAAATTTGATAGCCTTACTTTAGTTCTTAATAATAGCTAATATCTCCGAGCATTAAACAAAACAACTTTAGGAATCCCAACTGGCAAACCAGTTGGCTATTTACAAGCGCATCCAGAAAATGGAGTGTTAGGAAAACTAAGACCCCTTCTAAACAGTGGAAATTACGGGAACTGAACCCAGGAAAACGTACCGCTGGTGTCAGATATTTGGGCGCTGGATGTTGTCAACATGGTTTAGACGTAAACGCCATGACATACTTGCATGTTGTGTGACAGAAAAAAAAAAGTGCCATTCGTCGACGCTTACTTTATATTAGCACGGAAACTAAAGATAGGATCTTTTAAATAACGAGAAAGTCAGTCTGCTCACCCTTTGGTTGAAACCACTAAAAATATGATACACGAATTATTTTGTTTTGTCAGTATACATTTGTTATTCCGAACACTATATATCAAAACAAGTCCACAATTTCGCAGTACGTCACGCAAATAATAGGATGCCGTAGATGGTCAATCTTACTGTTATGTCTAATAGGGGACTGAAATAGTTTTTTACATGTAGGACATGTTTCTCCGCATTTGCCTCCCTCACAATCTTATTTCTCAGCTGATTACACTGGGGATATAAAATATCATCTGTCTGGGGGTAGGGGGTACATCGCGCTATTTTGGTACTTCGACGCATTATTGATAAGAAACATTGCAATCAGTATAAAAAAAAAAAAAAAAACAAACAAGACATGTCAAAACAGAAACTATAACAACTTTAATAATTCCGTTATAAATTAAAAACTAGAAAATCCCTTGCCAATCCCCCATCCCCAAGGACAGTCCTTGATATCCGCATTGAAATAGGCTATTAAAGTAATAAGCGTGGGAGTGAGGCAAATGCGGGGAAAGTTACAAAAAATCACTTATGCCCTGCATGTAAACCTATTCAGTCCCCAAACAGACATAATGATAATAAAATTGGCCATCATTGTTTGCGTGACGTACGGCTAAATTGTGGACTTGTTTTGATAGTGTGTAGAATAATAAATGTGTACTGACAAAAGAAAATAATTCGTGCATCATATTTTTAGTGGTTTCAACCAAATGGTTAACAGACTGACTTTTTCGCTATTTGAAAGACCCTATAGTTAGTTTCAGTCCCAAACGTCGACAAATGTCACAGTGTTTTTTTTTTTCTGTCACACAACATGCCATCGTGTTATGGAGTTGTGTTGACAACATCCAGCTCCCAAATCTCTAACTAGCGGTAAGTTTTCCCGGGTTTCTTTACGGTAATTTCCACTGTTTACGGGGTCATATATAAGGGGTCTTAATTTTCGTAACACCCCATTTCCTGGATGCGCTTGTAAATAGCCAACTGGTTTACCTCCGGTCAGTTGGAATTCTTAAAGTTGTGCTGTTCAATGCTCGGAGATATTAGCTACTAGCTACTCTAAAAATCGGAGGGTAAATAATGACACTTACTTATATGATGTTAAGTTGACTAACCACTAAGTTTGCACTTGTTCACAGCGGATCCTGGACTTAAAAACAGGACTCGAACTTAAAGGAAAACTGTCACGAGAAGCGCATGCGGTAGCGTCTTCTGAAAACTTGAAAAGTGTTAGGTTAACTTTTTTCAAGTTGAATCAACAAATTCAAAATGGTGTCCACTACTGGGGAGGGCCATGGTGGACAAAAAAGAAACTCCGGCGAATATACGTGACTCACGCGTGAATCCATGATGGCGGCTAGAATTTTCCGTTGGCTTGAGAGCAAACAAACTCGAGCATACTGCAGCTTATGACAATGCCCCTTTAAGAACAGGGAAACCTCTCGTGTACGTTGTTTTTGGAAACCACTTTTCGTGTGCTCAATGGAGGTTTTGCACGGCAGCCATGTTGCATGGCAGGAACAATGAAAATGTTTTGCATTAGAAAGAACATTGTTCCCATAGGAAAAAGAATCTATTGTCCCTGCCATGCAACACGGCTGCCGTGCAAAACCTCTATAAAGGGGTAGTTATCTTGAAGGCACGCTGATTGTTGTGCTTTCCAACCCGCGTGATTACGATCTGTTCATTTATGCATATTAATGACATCAGATTGATGCTTACCCCAGAGTACTACCCAAAATACCATTCGCGATGAGCTATTCACATTCAAGTTAGTCATGCCCGGCGTGTGTGTATATGGCTCAACTTATGCCAAGTAAGTTTCATCGACCATTCAGTTTAATTAAACATGATCCTTTCGTTACGATAGTACACCATTCGGTTCGAAAGTGTGCCTCGCAACATTGACCAGTCAATTTAGATCTAGACATGATGCGTTCGTTACAATGATACGCGATTCAGTTTGGTATTATTAATTTTGACCTCATCCATCCGCCATAGATTGCTTGATCGGATGCTCTACGAGTCACGAGACTCGTGGGAATGAGGCCGTTAAACTGGGCTCAACTGTCAGTTGTCTCCCCACACATCTGGTCTAGGACTGGAATTCTTCATTTCATCAATGAGGACCAATGGGAGTTGACATTTTTCATCTCTTCTACACCAATAGACCTCTTTCATTACCGCGACCGAATAAAATATTCTTCTGTTTTAATGCTAATAAGCCTTGCCAGTCGCTACGAAGAGCAAATTTCAAAAGAATTTTTGAAAATGAGAGCAGTAGGTCAAATTAACATAAGGACAAAATACAGTGAAACCTGTATTGAGCGGACACCGTATTAAGCGGACAGCCTCTGTTAAGCGGACAGTGGCCGAGTACCCTAAATTTATATCCCTTATTTACTGTAAATCAAACCTTTATCAAGCGGACACCTCTATTAAGCGGACGCGGACACCTAAAAAGTACTTGAAATGGTCATTTCTATTGTTACCAACCTGTATTAAACGCACACTTGTAATTAAACTCCACCACACAACGTGCCAGACACGGGAAACGAGGAAGGCACCAACTACCAATTTTTCTATTTTTAAAATTAAAAACGTGACTTGACAAACGGTGTTTGTTGAATACACAAGGACAAAAGAAACCGTAAATGCATACACGTCCACGAAGCCTGTACAGCTAGTATACAACAAATCCTTCGTTGATCAGTTTATCTTTTAACCAGTTACAAGATTATCTGAAATGCTGCTGGAATATTCCAGATATCATGGACAAGAAGATCTAACGCTGGCCATTAGCAAGGCAACCGACTTGCTTCAGAAAATGAAATTTAAAAGGCTCAAACAATCAAGAATTGATGACTGTTATTGTTAAGGATTAGTACATTCAACAGCTTAGAAAAGGACAAAGTCTTTATGGTTTTTATGTACAATATACAGCTTGTTTCGCTCATTTTGATCAGTTTCAGAGTACAGTATTGATTCGTTATGTTTGTATAGAGCTTGTTTCACTCGTCTGATTTCTTCAAATTTGAGGTGTAATCTATGTTTGTAGTAATCGGATCAGTTGTTCCACTTAAAAAAAAAAAAATACTGTAATGCAAACATATTTTGTTGCAGTCGCTGGGAGTATTCTAAACATTTCCACCGTTCATTTTAATGGTATTTGACACCTCATAAGACGTTATTTATCCAAACCTGTATTAGGCGGACACCCTGTATTAAGCGGACACTAGAGCATTCCCCGAGAGTGTCCGTTTAATACAGGTTTCACTGTAATGTAAAATTGGCACCATTTATAAAAGCGGTCTATTCTCGGTTTTCACATGACGTAACGGCCGCTATGTTGGAGCCCCTAAACAAAGAAACGGCGGCCATGTTGGACCCCTTACCAAATCCTCCGGGAATTTAATTTTATTATTATGCAAACGTTTTCTTTTGTTTTCGTTGCAAAACATGGCTGTTGATCACGTGAGTGAAAACCAACAATAGTCACATTTAATATACTCTCAGATAGTACGCGGGCTGTGACTGGCTAATTTAGCGGGCCGTATTCTACAGTATGGCCGGCTGTACAGCCCGCGCGAGTTTTTCATGTCGTTTCTGTTATGTCAACTTGTAAAATTGTTTCAATCTCGCAAGCAACTATTGCAAAAAAAACAAGATGATTGATTTGGTTTTCGGATTTTGACGCGCAAAAGCCCTTTTCGCGGTTACTTTTTCTCATTAGCACTACAATGTAATCAAACGTGGGTGCGAGACAACTTCTGGTTAAAACTATAAAATAGCCCGAAATTTCCTCGCATACATGCTAGATTACATTGTGATGCAAATGAGAAAAAGTAACCGTGAAAAGAGCTTTTGTTGTGGCGGTTGAACCTTCTGGTTGTTTCCTTTCCTGAAAAAAAAAAAAAAAAAAAAAAAAAAAATATATATATATATATATATATAATTAGTAGTGTAGGATGGGAACAGAAATCGATACAACAAAGAAAATGAGTGAAAATGTGTTCAGCCGGGAATCGAACCCGGGTCTCCTGGTTACCGGTCAGATGCCTTACCACTCGGCCACTGAACCAACCCCGCCATTCAGCCGAATTGGAAGGACCTTTAAATGGCAAGCTCTGAGGAGAATCGCACATTTTCTGCAGTGAGGATCGCGTCACTATGCTCAAGTTGATCAGCGATTCACAGTAAATTTCCCCCTATATATGAAATGATTGTGTAAGTTTGAGCGGGGAAATAACAACAACTAACTGCCTCATTTACCTTTGGATCACCAACCTATTCCCTTCAGAAGGCGATTCACAGTGATTTCTGACAAGTATTAATTAGTAGTGTAGGATGGGAACAGAAATCGATACAACAAAGGAAATGAGTGAAAATGTGTTCAGCCGGGAATCGAACCCGGGTCTCCTGGTTACCGGTCAGATGCCTTACCACTCGGCCACTGAACCAACCCCGCCATTCAGCCGAATTGGAAGGACCTTTAAATGGCACTTGAGCATAGTGAGGATCGCGTCACTATGCTCAAGTGCCATTTAAAGGTCCTTCCAATTCGGCTGAATGGCGGGGTTGGTTCAGTGGCCGAGTGGTAAGGCATCTGACCGGTAACCAGGAGACCCGGGTTCGATTCCCGGCTGAACACATTTTCACTCATTTCCTTTGTTGTATCGATTTCTGTTCCCATCCTACACTACTAATTGATACTTGTCAGAAATCACTGTGAATCGCCTTCTGAAGGGAATAGGTTGGTGATCCAAAGGTAAATGAGGCAGTTAGTTGTTGTTATTTCCCCGCTCAAACTTACACAATCATTTCATATATAGGGGGAAATTTACTGTGAATCGCTGATCAACTTGAGCATAGTGACGCGATCCTCACTGCAGAAAATGTGCGATTCTCCTCAGAGCTTGCCATTTAAAGGTCCTTCCAATTCGGCTGAATGGCGGGGTTGGTTCAGTGGCCGAGTGGTAAGGCATCTGACCGGTAACCAGGAGACCCGGGTTCGATTCCCGGCTGAACACATTTTCACTCATTTCCTTTGTTGTATCGATTTCTGTTCCCATCCTACACTACTAATTAATACTTGTCAGAAATCACTGTGAATCGCCTTCTGAAGGGAATAGGTTGGTGATCCAAAGGTAAATGAGACAGTTAGTTGTTGTTATTTCCCCGCTCAAACTTACACAATCATTTCATATATAGGGGGAAATTTACTGTGAATCGCTGATCAACTTGAGCATAGTGACGCGATCCTCACTGCAGAAAATGTGCGATTCTCCTCAGAGCTTGCCATTAAAGGTCCTTCCAATTCGGCTGAATGGCGGGGTTGGTTCAGTGGCCGAGTGGTAAGGCATCTGACCGGTAACCAGGAGACCCGGGTTCGATTCCCGGCTGAACACATTTTCACTCATTTCCTTTGTTGTATCGATTTCTGTTCCCATCCTACACTACTAATTAATACTTGTCAGAAATCACTGTGAATCGCCTTCTGAAGGGAATAGGTTGGTGATCCAAAGGTAAATGAGGCAGTTAGTTGTTGTTATTTCCCCGCTCAAACTTACACAATCATTATATATATATATATATATATATATATATATAGAAACGTGAAAACCTTATCTTTAAGTCGAAGAGTGCTCTACAATCGTGGAGCTTTATAATTACTTGTCTAGGAAAGGAAAAATTAAAACATTAAAACACTACAGAACTGTTTCGAAAGGTCCTGATGGTCCTCTCTCGTCAGGTGCATGAAACACTGACTGACTAACGTTCCTTTTATAGGTTGATGGTTCAAGCATGCCTCATCAAATATTTAGTTGCGTGCCGGCACGCACTCGCCAGCTCATTCCTTTTGTTCAGGGCTAACTTCGAATTCTCGGTTCGTACTCATATATGTTCCCAAAAACTCAATTTGCTTTGCGATATCCAAAAAAAAAAAAAAAAAAAAAAATGGTAAATAGCAGTTTTAAACCCGGACCCCTTACCCTGCGGGCAGCTGGTTTCTCCTACTCCATGCCATGGGGCATATCCAACTACGTCACGCCTCACGTGATGCATTTGGCATAACTTCGTCTTATTTCGCGGGAAAAATATGGAAATTACTACACAACAGGCTTGTCCAAACACAGCTGTTATGTAGCTGAACGCACGCGCAAGCGCCAAAGCAAGTTTGCTAACTCGTTTTACCGGTTCATATTGAATTTATTCGTCCTTGGCGCTGTAAGGCGGCTCACTCAAAGAAACAGTGGTTTCTTTTTCGGAAAGAGCAGGATATCATAAACCAACTGTTAGCAGGGTACGGACCTTAGGGGTGGCGCTTTAGATTAATGTTGGGCATCCACGTCGAAGAAAACAGTGAAGGAGTAAAGTTGATATACTTTGAACTAAGACCAAGACAAAGTGAAGTAGAGAAAGACAACATTAATTTTTTGTCAATTTATGAGTTGCCCGTGAGTATTTAACTCATTATCCTCGAACTTTCTTCTTTTTTGTTCTTCGTATTGTTTTGTCTGTCATTTTCTTGTCAAGTTTCCAACGCTCTATGGATTGATAGCCTAATGAATGACAACTCCTCACAAATACTATGTTGACAAGGAACCCGGTATCCGTTGCTTGAAAAATTCGGGCCCCTTTTGGACATCACAGTTGCCGAACGGATATCTTTTGAATCATAAAACTTTATCATTTTGTTTTTTGCGTTCTTGAAAAAAAAAAAAGGGCACTGAGAGACTACAATTGTAGTTTCTAAAACAAGCGGATAACCAGTGAGATTAGCAAATGCGGAATTTTCAATCAAGAAGACCAAATGCTGTTCGAAATCATTTGCCGGCCCGACGCTACTTCCGGCATCCTCAGGAAATGAACCTGCCATCCTCGTTTGCATAAGGCCCAGCGGTGTTTACGTTGGCGAACACAGCGACAGCATCGATCGCTCAAAAATTATTTTTGCATGAAAGACGGTTTGATCAGCGACTTGAAATTGTGACAAATCAGCAATTAATGAATATATCTGTGCGGATTAACTATTCTTATCTCATTTTGATGTATTTTATCGATGCACACCGTCCTAGACTTCGTTGGATGCGGTGAAACCGGTAAGTGGTTTGCGTTAAGCTGAAATATTCGTGTACGTACAATGTAGCAAAAAACCATTGATTTCTTTCAATACTGAAGCAGTTCTTCATTTGGCACAGTTAAGTGAAATTTAAGAAGGTTCACTTCTCGTTTTGTAGCGATAATTTTTAGTTTCGTTTTTTAACGCCTGCAAAATTCAATCATAATCGAATACATCTATTTCTATTTGTATGCAAATACTGGAAGCCTTTAACTGTGACATGTTTGCAGATATTTTACCCAAAACTACTTCATTTTGCTGTGATGGTTATCGTCTCAAAGGTAAGAAACTAAACGAATTAAATCTTCAATAATCTTGACATAATTGCATTTTTAAATTCGATAAAATTTTAGCGTGACAGGTCAATCGTAAGTTTCGGATTTGGTGCTTGCGTTCCATCCTGCGGTTTATCGGTATTCTCAGGTATAATTGAGCATAAAAGTATACCCGAGAATCTAAAAATATTTTCGCTGCGTCCATAATTATGGATCAGGGAGTTTAATAGACAAATCTGATATAATTTCATCCCCAAAAGGCTTGTATCCAAAGTTTTGGAGTTATGGTTCTTTATTGCTTCGAAGGCAAATATTCCCGTTATAGATATCAGACTTTTAGTTAGAATTAGTCCTAATAAACTCTTTTGAATCGTTGAAAACTGAAGTTTCTTTAAGTATGTTTGTAATTCTTTTTGTTTTTTATTAAGTTCTTTTTTTCTTCGATGATCTGACCAAAATCAAGTTTGAAAATGGGTGACAAACCATGCAAGTTCGTTGTCTTATTTTCAATTTTCTTGACCGCGAAGAATATTATACTAGTCTTGAAAATGACCTCATGCCGATATTCTATCCACCCAATTATTCAGCGATGTTTCTCAGTTTGACGTGATGACAAGAATTGAAGTTAATATCTGATTGCATATTTGTCCTCGAGAATAATTTTTCTTGTGAGGACAACGTAGTCATGAAATGTTTATCATGATTTGTCGAGAATTTCAACAGGCAGTGACTCTACTTCATTTGTCATGGAAATCTTGACCAAAAGGGTTTTAACCGCATTAAATGGTTGTAAAGCCGGCTCTCCAATAGCAACAATTATTGGGCTTTGTTGAGCATTGTTTCTCATTAATCTCAATATCAGTCAGGTCTTATTGTCTGTCGACCACTGTGAGACTGACTATAATTACCACACCTGTGTTTTGATATTCCTCTGTGGATTTCAATTGTACATTACTTACATTCAACACTTTTGCTTAGTACAGACATCGTTAATTTAACATTTTTCTCTATAAACACACCACTGGCATGCCTCATAAATCATTTATTTAGTATGCCAGTTGATTGCAGTATACTTTACGATATTGGTTTAAACTCATCTGCATCTAATAATACTATTCTTTCAATGAGCATCGCATCTTAAATGAACCATTTCTGCTTATGTATTTTGCATACACTGAGTCTCTTCAGACGCTAAGAACAATCTGTTTTTTTTTTTATGTTAATAGGACAATTTTTAAATTTCATGTTGGGCTGTGTAATAACTGAAATGAAAGTTTGCAAAGGAGAAGCACATTATTGTTTCCTGCCCATTAGACACCATTTATATACTTCAGTTCTAGTTCAGTCATCAGAATATTAAAAAAAAGGCCTTTCTTTTATGGTAATGAATGAAAATATTTTTATAAGTGAAATAAATTTCTGGGTTCTGTGAGCTTCTACAGCTTTTCACTTAGTAGGAGACAACTAAAGGAAGAATTGCTGCTAATGTGGATGATTTCAGGGTAATGAGATTAGTACTCAGTTTGAATGAGCAACAACAATGGGCCATTTACAGTCGCTTGCTCAGTGACTAGACTCACTGACATTAAATTCAGACAGTAGCTGGTCTTTGAATAAGAGCAAGTGTGAAGTTGATCTTGGAACAGAATGATTTAGTTGTGCCTACACTTACACTTTTAACTCACTTAAGTGATTTCAAAACTGTTGTCTTGAGGAATGGGGAGAGGGGTGGTTAGACCGTAAGCAAAAAACGTCATTTCGTTAGTTTGTGCTTAGTGACCTGTGGCAGGGAGGCGTGGTGGCCTCATAGTTAGTGTTCTCGACTTCGGGGCAAATGGTCCGGGTTCGGGACCTGGAAGGGGACATTGTGTTGTTTCTTGGCCAAGACACTTTACTCCCTCGGTGCCTCTCTCCACCCAGGTGTATAAATGGGTACCAGTGAAATGCTGGGGATAACCCTGCGATGGACTAGCATCCCATGCAGGGGGGAGTAGAAAATACTCCTAGTCGCTTCATGCGACAGAAACCGGGGATATGCTCTGGCCTGATGGGCCTTTAGGCCTGTAAGCTGACTTAACCTTTTTTTTAGTGACCTGTGGCCAGTGAATGAAAGTGAAGCTGGAGGTAAAGACCTCGCTTCCGAGCATGTAAAGTGCAGGTTGCAGGTCATCGTTTTACCATAACTGAAACAACCCAAACTTTTACAAAAATGTTAACCAATAAGCTTAAACATTATGTACTGTTACAGTAAAGCATAATATACAATATACATACAATGACCGGCAACCTGCAGTTTACGGCCTCCAGACTCACTTGCTTTCTAATGTATTATCTGTGAGTGTTTCAAAGCTCACAGGATTTGCTTGATGGCTTATGTAGGGTGAACATGTGTGGTTGGACAACACCAATGGAGGGGAGTTTGACGTGCCAATTGGAGCACTTGTCAAATTGGCAGATTCTGGCCAGATTCAAGTTGTTGATGATGAAGGAAAGGTGTGTGTAATCTGCTAACGTAAATAAAAATAAAAACTAAAAAAATGTGGGAAGGCGTACATTTAGCTTAGTGTAGCTACTTTTAAATTTGTCATTCACAGTCATGTACATGTACAAGCAGCACAAGCCACCCTGTACAGTACCGGCTGTGCATGTAATTATACTGTATAGTAGTCAGACATTGTGCTCATGAAGAGAGAAATTTCAGCCAACTTCTAACAATTGGGAAGTGACCATAAACCCGCCAACTGGTAGATTACATGTACTTAAGGGATCACAGATAAATTCTGTGACATGTTCTTGAAGGGTGAGAATTTAGTGTACATGTCACTTGTACAAGCAAATATCATTATACATGTAATAATGGAAAAAAAAAAGACATAGTAATTTTTTTTAAAGGCTGTTGTTATTATGCCAATTATTTCACATGTAACAGCCAAATTACAAAGTAAAGGCTACCAATGTAAGTACCTGCTGGGGCATCCACAAGAGGCCAGCTACTAGCCCCAAGACTGATAGGTAGCATTTGATCCCTGCATTGCAGTCACATCATTCTCCATGTGAGGCATCTTGACATACTGTCAAGTGGTCAAATAGGGAGGGAAGGGGGTGTCTTTGCAGTAGTTGATTACTGGCTCACCAGTGAATAGAACTAAGCCTTTATCAATATGAATAGACCATTTTACAGTTGTGTGCTTAGTTACCTGGCCTTTGAATGAAAGTGAGGCTGGAGTTGACCTTGCTTTGATAGAAACCTCACAGCTTTTCTTATGTAAATTCCTACTTATTAGCATGAGACAATCAGTATTTTAGTAGTTAACTAATATGTGTAGTTGTTAGCCTAAAAGTAAGTGTATGTTACGTGTGTTCTCCTTTGCTTTTAGGAGCACTGGATACAAGCTTCCCTTGCAACCAAACTCAGAGTCATGCATCCAACCAGTGTTAAAGGAGTGGATGATATGGTATGAAACTGAAAATTCAGACAGTGTAATTTTGAAAATTTAATCATGGGTCAATATTGTCTTAGTTTGTTCACTGTTGTGATCATCAATGCAATACAATACCTACTTAATTGACCACTCTCCAAAGGGACTTTTCAGAGCCAATGAAACGCAATGAACAAAATGATAGAATGCAACAATGACTATTAAGAATCTCAACAGGCCGGAGGCAACCGGTTGGCTATTTACAATTGTGGCCAAGAAGTTGAACCGGGGACTGCCAGGAACAAATTCAATGAATGGTCAGAATGAGTCTTGAATGCCGGGAACTCTGAATCTCGCGTGGTACATGTACTGTACAGTACTTAAACTGAGCAACGACATAAGAGAACATATGACTGAAGCTAAAATGTGCCTGTTTGCAGGTTACATGGTGGCTGTCATCATCACTATCATTACTAGATCACTGTTATTCATCTTGTCATCATCATCATCATTATTATTGCTGTCATGTTCATTGTCATCAACATGACATCTTCATCAGAGTGGTACTGTAGCATGTCACTTTTGAGCACTAGTCAATTTAAGGCACAAGTCAAGTGTGAGTGAATTATTATTTTTTTCTTTCTTTTGGGGGGGGGGGAGTCTGAGGGGGGTGGGCGGGTGGGGAGAGAGTGGATTCTTTGAAAAACAGTTTTATTTGCTTCATAAAAACCAGATATACTCCTTGGAAGAAATTACATGTAATTAGGGTTACAGCATACTGTAAGGTTAAGAGAGTCCATTTTTGCTTTCTCTTTGTTATCATCTTTATTTTCTCTTGGAGTTAACCCACTAAATCCTAGTATTGAGATGCGATAGAATGATTTTACTTTTTCTTTACTTGCCAGTGGGGGGAAGGTTAGGATTGTCAATGGGTTAATTGATGCTCTAAGATCAGCGAGCAGTTCACCCATAGTTCAGACTTTAGACTACAATACCAACAACTTTGTCCCTTCCTTGCCCTGGCAAAGAATTTGTTGCTGCAAGTATCTGAAGTGTAGGTGGCAATCAGAGCCACAGGAAGACTTATGCATTTTGCATGAGATTGCAAAGAAATGAGGGAGCCAATTTTTTTCCTCACAGCTTGCACTTCCTTGGCTGTTAATCTGGTGGCATGACCTGTGTAATGGTGGAATTTTGAACTGACATGCCAAAACTGTTTCCCTGTCTGTCACTATCATGGCAACTTTGCCTAAGCATCCTATCAGCCCCCAAGGGGTGCCTCAATGAGGTGTAAAATCGACTTGCGCTAGGCAAAGTAAAATCTATGTGGTACTCTTAAGAGGGAAAGGTTTCAATGAAGGTGACAGTTTTGGGGTGGAAGTAGATCTTGTTGAGAATTTCGCTAGTTGGTGACAAGAAGTTGGGAATGCACCAGTGGCTTTCACTGGCACCCATTGTACTAGTATAAGTAATAAATAAAATAGTTTTAGGCATTGAATTTTTGGTCTTTTTGTAGATCCAGCTGGGAGATTTGAATGAGGCTGGGATTTTGCACAACCTGTTCATAAGATACTACAACAACCAGATTTATGTAAGTCCAATTGATTTGCTTTGGCTTCCATTAAGTTCATATGACATCGTGTGATTTTAGGACAATGAATGTATGCCAACTTTGGCAAATTTTATAATTTTGTCATTATACATGTAACTTGCCTACTTTCCCTATCTGCAAACAGCTTGTTTTCCAGTTTCCTTGGTCACATGCATTTTACGATGACAAATAATGTAACAAAGCACATTCATTACTGTTGTTTCTCTTTCTGCAGACCTACACTGGCTCCATTCTTGTAGCAGTCAATCCTTACCAACTTTTCCCTATCTATGATGCCGATCATGTCAAGAAATACAAGAACAGAAAGCTAGGGGATCTCCCTCCTCACATCTTTGCTGTGGCAGACAATGCTTACACCCACATGAAAAGAGAAGCACATGACCAGTGTGTTATAATCAGGTATGCAAAAATTATGGTTAATCGTTACTATTTTATATTCCCTGGGCTTATTGCTCAGAAATCGAATCAAATCAGCTCAACTCTTAGCAAATCGTACAATGTAGGTTGGTTTTCAGAAGAGGGGAGAATCGGCGAACTCGGCGAAAAACCTCACGGAGCAGAGTCCAGAACCATCAAACACAACACACATGTGACGCTAACTCTGGAAATCAAACCAGGGCCACATTGGTGGGAGACGAGTGCCCTCACCACTGTGCCATTCCTGCTCCGTAATTCTTATTCTTAACGGAGTATTGTGCCCTTTAAAGCAAAGGTTATTTATTTACTATATATAGGAGACATTACCACATACCGTGCATTTTTACCTTTCGACACACCCATCCGAAAAATTGGTTTTTGCCCTGAGTGGAACTCGAACCCACACCTCCTTGATTACTAGTCGGGCATGCTAAGCCACTACACCATCAAGGCTACCACACTGGCAACGCAGCAGATTAATGAGGTGACTTATCAGCGTGGGGATCCCTAGGGCCCAACTTTCCTTCACTTGAGTGTGTATCCTTGCCTCTAAAACCCCAGATGGGGTTAAGAACACATGAAAGTTAGAAATTTCGAGGCAAATGAAAGGTATAGACTACATACACGAGAAATTAACACATACCGTGCATTTTTATCTTTTGACACACCCATCCGAAAAATTGGTTTTTGCCCTGAGCGGAACTCGAACCCACGCCTCCCTGATTACTAATCGGGTTCAAACCCCGTTGAAGTCCTGGAAATTTTCAGGCTTCTCGACGCAATAGTAAATTGCGCTTTTAACTGCGAGGCACCCCCTAGACTTCTTAGGCCTAATTTCTGAAACGAACGCTTAGGCTTAACCATTAAACGAGTGCTATATTCTTCACACGATCTCGTTAAAAAGTCTACTTAACCGAACCGTGAAGTGAAATGTTAAATTTTTAAAGAGTGCTTAGGCCTAATCACTGAAACGAGCAGTTAGGCTTAATCAGTAAACGAGTACTATATTCTTCACACGATCTCGTTTAAAAGCGTAGTTAACCGAACCTAAAATGAAAGCTAAAATGTTAAAAGACTGCATGCTTACGCCAGATCACTGGAACGAGCTCTTAGGCTAAATCAGTAAAACGAGTGTTATATTCATCACACGATCTTGTTAAAAAGCGTACTTTAGTTAACCGAACCATGAAATGAAGTCTTAGATTTGTTTTAAAGAGTGTTTTGGCCTATTCACTGATACGAGCACTTAGGTTTAATCAGTAAACGAGTGTTATGTTCTTCACACGATCTCGTTAAAAAGCGTTACGTTAACCGAACCGTAAAATGAATGCTAAAATTCTTAAAGAGTCCTTACATGTACTTACGCATTGCTTACGCCAAATCACTGAAACGAGCGCGTAGGCTTAATCAGTAAACACGTGCTATATCCTGAACACGATCTCGTTAAAAAGTGTAGTTAACCGAAATGTAAAATGAAAGGTAGAATTTTAAAAGAGTGCCTAGGCCTGAGCACTGAAACGAGCGCTTAGGCTTAATCAGTAAACGAGTACTTAATAATATTCCTCACACGATCTCGTTAAAAAGTCTAGTTAACCGAACCGTAAAATGAAAGCTAAAATTTTGAAAGACTTCTTAGGCCTAATTTCTGGAACGAACGCTTAGGTTTAATCAGTAAACGAAGTGCTACATTCAGCACAAGATCTCGTTAATGACCACTGCGTAGCCGCGTAGCCACTTCTTTCCTTAACTAACATATTCAAGGGGGACACTTTTTAAGATCACTTTTGGAGTGGCGGGGTATTAAGCTGTTAAGCCGATTGTTGTGTTGCAGTGGTGAAAGTGGAGCTGGCAAGACAGAGTCCACCAAGCTCATTCTTCAGTATCTTGCAGCTGTCAGTGGACAGCATTCCTGGATTGAACAACAGATTTTAGAAGCTAATCCTGTTTTGGAAGGTATATTCGTATCATAGACTAGTTTAGGCAGCGTTTTTAAAAGACGTTTGGGACTTTAAATCTACGAACAGCGATTTTCACGAAAATGTCACATCAAACTGATATAACTTTGCACTATCGCAAGTCTTTTGTGATGATCCCATCTCGTTCACGTCGTATAATGTGAGCGAATAATCCTAAAAATAAACTCCTTCGGAAGGTTTTATAATAAGAATGTAGAATGAAAGTTTGTTATATAACAAAACAGTGGATAGTGTTAAAGGCGCGCTCTGATTGGCTACTCAAACTTCGAATATCCTTTATTGAGAAATCTGCCAAAAAACGCCTGCCCAAAAATTGAAAACCCTCGTGTATGTGGAAATCAAATGGGCTTCTTACCAACACTACACTGTACGTCTTTACAAAAAGGGTGAAGTAAGATCTCGCAAGGGCTTCAAGCCACTGTACTTGCCGATTTTTGAACATCGCGCGCAAAGCGATTCCTGTAGCGCGCGTTGATTCTCGTCTCGCGTGGTGGTAACTTGCTTTTGAGGGGTACTGTATGTCCCAGCCCCAGCTACGAACACTCACTGCTTTTCCGTGTATTCCAAGTTCATTTCTCAACTCAACCCTCAGGATTGATAATCACCTTCCTCATTACTAAAGTTGCGTATCGTTTTTGAAATTTCAGCCTTCGGCAATGCCAAGACAGTTCGAAACGATAATTCCAGCCGGTTTGGGAAATACATCGATGTCCATTTCAATAAGACTGGCTCAATCGAAGGTGCCAAAATTGACCAATACTTATTAGAGAAATCAAGAATTGTTCACCAGGTAACGAAATAATTAACTAACAAATATCTCTTTGCCATTCAATGAGTTTAACGTGAATGGCTATTCCATATTATTGAAAACTACATACATGTAGATCCTTGGATAATGCAATTCTAGAGTTTTGATTGGCTTAGCCATCATGGCTTATGAGCCATGATATACAGTTTCATACATACCATACTCTACAAATATCAGTAACTGTACGCATCAGTTTTGTTGTTTTTACAAAATAAAGTAGGGAAGATTTATCCATAATTTGTGGGCGTTTTTAATAAAACAATTATTCCACTCGCGCTTGTTGAATATGGGCGATGCGTTTGCAGTGTTTTTTGTGAAGTGACACCTTTAGCATGGAAGTGCGTTGACGTTGTATCGTAACTTTCAGATGCCAGATGAAAGAAATTACCACATATTTTACCGTATGCTGGCTGGCATGTCACCGAATGAGAGAGAAAAGCTGCATTTAACAGATGCATCAGATTATTACTACCTCACCCAAGGAAACTGTATATCATGTGACGGTATGGATGATGCAGCGGAGTTTGCAATCATTAGAGGGTCTATGAAGGTAAAAACGTCGTGTTGTTGAAGTGTCTGGACGCCATCTTGGTTTTGAGGGATGAGGGGTATTTGTGAGAGTGCAAAAAGAACTAAGAGGGTGGGTGACAATTAGTAAAATGAAGAAATGGGAGGGTGGGAGAGTTTTTTCTTCCCGGTCAGGACTTTGTTCACAGCCTCTTCTTAGTTACAATTTCTTCAATTCTGTGCTTAGACATCCACAAGTGGTGGATGTAACAGCAATCTTCTTCCCGTCGAGAAAAAAAACAAAACAAAAAAGGTTTACAAACGACATTTAGGCGGATACAAGATGAACAACAATAACAACTTAGCTTAGATTGACTTAGCACCTTTGCGCAACATGGATTTTAAAGCAGTACTGTCTACAACGTTTGAAGATGCCATTCTTTTCAACCTTAGGGTTAAAAATGTCATTAGTCAATATTCGTCCATTTCAATTATGATAACCACTTCACTTACATGTACGTCTCACCCGTATATATCTTAGCACTATTGTTCTACAAATTGTGATCAGCACAAACCTTAGCGAGTGCTTGTCTTTGGTGAAAGAGGAAAATTAAAAAAAAAAAAAAGCCGCTTTCAGTGGAGGAGTACAATGCCACAAAAGCAATCAGGGTTCGGGAATCGAACTCACTCGGAAAGAGACTGGTGGAGGGTAACTGGTCTTACTTTTGCTCCCTTCCTGCCTGTAATATGACGCTCCTCAAGGCTGAATTAGTTAAAAGGAATCTATTTGACTCTTTTCAACTTATCATAGGGAGTTAAAGCAAGGAGAACAGCCGTACCCCTTACCGTCGTCTTTGCTGGAACTCCCTAATTACGATTAAGAAGACTGGTATAATTATTTGCTTGCCCTGTCATGTATTAATTAGTTAAATACTGCGTTGATCCCCTTAGGTTTTGCTGTTTTCTCCAGATGACAGTTGGAACATTTTCAAGATGCTAGCCGCCATTTTGCACATTGGCAACCTCGAGTTTGAAGGTATTAAACGCTTTCTCGCCTGTCGTAAATCGTTTCTTTTTTAAATCGCACTACTCTTAGGTCAGCAAATTAAAACTGTACTAGAGGTTATTTGATGCACAGTGGAGCAAACGGGTGGAACAAGTATACTACCAATTTAGCGCGCTAACAAACTGCTTCGCGCTATGTGCAGTGTATCGTAACCCAGATTATTATAGGTAAAATTGTCAATGTTCGCTGTATAATGTTCAAGTAAGGATCAAACATATTTTTTGTACTAGTTTAATGGAAAAAAGAAAAAAAGGAAGGAAAATTGTTAAGACCCTTGCTTCTTACAAGTTCGGTCTTAGGTAAATCCTTTTGTTGTCGTTTTTTAAGCTTTTTTTGCTTCTTGCCTGTTTGGTTCGTGGATCTCCTCTTTTGTTAACGTGTTTCAAAGCTCGTGCAACAGACGAGAAAGTAAAATTTAGGCAAAATATATTTTTCGCCAAGTGGAGACAATATGTTAATAGGGTATAAGAATGGAGTGACGGTACTGTTTAACACCAAACGTCAAACCATTGAAGCTTATCGTTATAACGAAGGAAGGAAAATCTGTTGTGTGTTGGTTTCATTTGGGAACCAAATATTTGAATCCCAGAATAATCTCGATCTACGTTTCAGCCACAATAAAGAGTACAATGGACGCGTGCGATGTAACGGATCATGAACTAGCGAAACTGGTAGCTGGTCTCTTAGAGGTAAGAAAGAAAGAGAGTTTAGAGTTTTTGGTACGGCTCGGGTGAAATTGGCACAGGTTCCAAAATAACAAAAAACAAAACCGAACCAGAATTTTTACCCGTGCTGGGACCTTCGTCGAGCTAGTGCGAGCACGGGTGAAAATGGTGCGGGTGCTGAGAAAAGCGGCACGGTTCGTATAGAACAAGTAGTGTAAACACTTTAACGGGCCAAGGTTGAGCCTTAATTCATATAGGCTAGCGGTTTTTTTGCGTACATTTCAAGATGGCGGCTCATTCCCCACCAAAATCACGCGGACGCCGGTTCTGGATCATAGTTGAACTGCGCATGTCTCCAACAGAAGTTACGTGAGCCCAAAAATTTTGGTACGGTATTTTTGGTACGCTAAACATGGTTTATTGTAAACAAAGTTTGCTGAGCTCTTTTTTGGCAGCCGTGCCAAAAATTTATTGTAGTGTAAACCGGGCTTAAAACGACAATCAATTTTTACTGGAAGTTCACTTTTTTAAGACCCAGCTTTAGTCGGTTTGTATGTAACTATGTCGGTTGATTTAAACTGAAAAATTAAACAAAGTTAGCTTTTTGAAATCTCCCGGCATTGTTACTAATGCTGAAGACAGACGGTTGAACATTGTGCAAAATTTTGTGGACGAGAAAAAACTGTCACTGGTATAACTAAGGGATCTCCTGTTTCGCTTACATGTAAAGTGTTTATCCCATGAACCCAGTCATGATCAACCTCGTTCATATGCATACCCAACATTTGAGACAGGTTTGGTTAATGCTAAGAAGGATAAACAAGAAGGAGACTGGATGTCTCGTGACAATTACTCGATGTACATAGATTAGAAGGTCACCAACGTAAAGTATTCCCATGCATTGTATTCAAGTATTTCGTATGGCGCTGATTAACAGTGTGTAATTCAAAGCACCCATTCCGCATTACGCTAATCTACAAGTGTTTTTTAATACCCATTTAAACGGCTTAGCTTTCAGTTTTGGTGATGGGTTTTTATTTAAATATCATGAAAACTCGCATTTGTTCATCGGCTTGCTTCGATGGTCTAGTGGTTATGAATGATGCAAATGTTGCTTATGGTCCAGGTTCAACCTTCTCGACCTTAGATTCATGTTCTTTGAAAATCTTAATAGCGTGCTTCTTTAAATTAAATTGACGAGCAAAATTTTCAAGTATAGAGTGAACATCAGGTAACTGAAGTGAAAACGTAAATTTCCTTCTCGTCTATCCCAAATAACGCTCACCGAGTCAGTGCTCTGTTTTACGGGTATTTAAAGCTACAGCTACACGGATCAGAGGAAACAAGTCGAAACAGACGTCAACCGAATGAGAACAGGATCGAAATGGCGACCTCCAGCACAGAAGTGTGCGCACTAACGAATTAAGCTACACCTGTTCCTAACTTGTGTTTTCTGGTTTTTTTTAATGACATTTATTGTACTCAGCCTTTACCACAAGGGTATAGGTATTCGACCAAGGCCTCAGTCGTTACTTAATAGAAGGCAACTACGAAATAGGAAGTAGAAGGTCGACTGACCACTATTGTTTGGGGAAGGACGTTCAGCATTTCGGCGACGGTTCAATTTAAAAGGGGGGGAGGGGGGGGGGGGGGCTTTTTTTTTTTAGAGTCACCGTGTGTGAATTAATTTGTTTCCTTGTCAGGTGGATGGTAACAATTTTATTGAAGCATTCACGAGCCGCTCCACGTTTGCTCGCGGTGAGATGATTTTCTCACCCGTTAGCGCAGTCACAGCTGTTGACATCAGAGACGCTTTTGTGAAAGGAATCTATGGAAGAATATTCGTCTGGATTGTCAACAAAATCAACGCTGCTATTTATACAAATAAGGTGAGTTTCCAAACACGGATATCCGGCACAGCGTGTGCGAATGGGGCATTGCAGGCTTCAAATAAGCCTCTATTTGAACGCGAGTTTTCAGGATCATGCTTATAATAAATATTTCCCATTCATCGCAAAAGTAAAACTATAGTAAAGGGTGACCCAGTCGCAAAACAGTTATTTCATTGGTTAAAAGGGGAAAAAAAATCGTGCTGCACGTGCGGCACGCGTTTTAGCACATACTCACGCGACACGCATAACAACGGCGTGAAATCACCAAATTGGTGAACGTGAACATACAAACGCGAACTTCTCATTTCTTGATCAGTTTTACTCAGAAACCGTGTGCACTAATTTATTTTATTAGTATACTGCTGACACTGTACGACGATATACAGTCCTTGCTCTCTACAAAGTAAATTCATTACACTTCAAGATACTTGCAATCCCATCGTTATAGAGTTCATTAGTTTGTTTTTTTCTTCCTTTTACTGGAATAACAGGAAAACCCAGCAGCTTTTAGGTCGTCCATTGGAGTTCTTGATATCTTTGGATTTGAAAACTTTGATTCCAACAGGTGAAATATTAGTATTTCTACCCATTCTTTTAACACTTGTTACTTGTTCCTTTTTTATTTTATTTGAAAACTGTCTTGTAAACACTAGCTATCCCAAACTTTGAGATTTAGTTTTGAAATCGTAAATGCTTATTAATTATTGTTTCAACATTTGCCCAACATTGGTTCTCAAAATTTTACATGGAAATGTTGGAGGCAATGAAAAAGTTGAGTGGATGTCTTTCAAATGGTTCCCACATTGCGCCAACAATGGAGCAAGTACTTTGGTTGCGAGGAACTAAGAACAAGAAGTCAGACTTTCTCGTCCACATTTACCCATGATGTGGGCGTTCTCGTGTTTGACAATGATGTTGTTAAAAGGATTCAAAACCATATAACATTTCCCACAAGGAAAGGAAATTAAATGATGAATGACATTTTAAATCAGTTTTGGTTCAATAGACTTTCAAGAACCTTTCAATGTTTTTTACACCTTCAGCAATGCTGAACAATCTGTTCAAACGTTCGCGGGATTTGTTGCCTCCCACCAACGTGCCCTGGGTTCGAGTCTCGGACTCGGTGTCACATGTGGGTGGAGTTTGTTGGTTCTCTACTCTGCTCCGAGAGATTTTTCTCCGTACGATTTGATCTGATTTCTGTCCCCAATTAGTGCCCCAACGCTAAATGCAGGATATAATTTATCTTATAAGATATTTTGGTGTGTAGTATCGCTGAGTATTTTAACGCGTTGTGCTGTATTTTGACCAACCCGCTAGGTCGAGTCAAAATGCAAACAACGAGTAGAAGTACTCTGCGACACTGCACACCAAAACATCTAATCAACTGTTTGTTATCCAACGTTTTTTTGCACTAATTTTTTGACAAATGAATTGTAAACGACCGCGAACGGGTGACAGATTTGTGCGTGCGGGGCAACGTCAGCAACTAAACTAGTCAAACCGGCTCTCTACTGCACAATACCTAAGTGTACAAATGCTTAACTGTACAATATCGTGGAATATTTGTATTCGCTCCCTGTGTTTTTTGTACAATAACTAATACAATTGGATAATAATATTATTTATTATAGTTTTGAGCAGCTTTGCATCAACTACGCCAATGAAAATCTACAACAGTTCTTTGTACAGCATATATTTAAACTGGAACAGGTCAGTATACAGTAACGATTCTCGAGAAAACAAATGAACTCGTCGCCCACGGGTGATGGAAACTTTTAGCTCAGATTCGTATCATTATTTAAACCTAAACCGACAAAACAAGGTCATCTACCCAATGATATGTGACGTCAATCATCCGAACATGGAAAACCATGGACAGTTGACGTCACATTACATCACTTGAGAAAATCCTAATGCATATCTTTTAGAGCTCTGAATGTAAAAAATGAATCATGAATAAAACTATTATCGAATTCTGCATGTGAAATTCATGAAGACTTCTGCAGTTTTATAGGTTTTATTCGTTGAGGCTTTCAGGACCCATCTCCCGATCTGCAGAAATCTTCATGTTATAATTCGCTTAAAGCAATTACTGTTAATTGCTATAATATTTTAATACACTCAGACAAAAGCAGTACAATTCTATACCAAACTACTCTTCTCCGACAAGCCGGAAAAAAGTTACCATGACAACCACGTTTCCACGGCTGGGAGCGCCAAAATCGGACACAAATGGCCGAGTTTGTTATGTGTTTTCTGTCACGAAAATGACGTGCAAAATCTCAAGCGAAATGCAATGATTGATAGCTTTTTGTTCAGCTGAATGGAAGTTTTACATGACTGAGCGAAATTCATATTCATAGATCTTCTTCAGAAGTGAACGCACTAATTTTCTTATGGAACAGTTCAGGATTTTTTGAAAATTCTTGAATTGAACTTGCTGAATAAAGGCTTGTCCAATTATGAGAAGTTCCAGAATTTACTGTTCTACTAAGTTGTCTTTAATCTCGATTTTAGGAAGAGTATAACAAAGAAGATATCAAGTGGCAGCACATTTCTTTTGTGGATAATCAACATGTTCTTGATTTACTGGCTCAGAAGCCTATGAACATCATCGCGCTTGTGGATGAAGAAAGCAGATTTCCAAAGGTAATCAACATCTTAACCGAGATAAGGAGAAAGAGTAAATGGCAATAGAATTCGTACGAACTATTCAGATATCTCCAGAAGGTCAAGTAATTAGATGAAGGCGGATTTCAATAAGCCTCACAAAGTGTCCCCTTGCTTTTCTCTTCAACTTCAACATCACTCGTGTCTCGGAATACACACAATTAAGGACGGTGCCTACTAATTCAAAGGTATTTTTGCGTGGATTACTGAATATGCGGGAAAAGAAGATCTCAACAAGTGTTATTGAAATCCAAAAAGAAAATTGGGGGTAACCACGCATTTAATTAATCAACAATATTTGTTAAAAGCTTTAAAATACAAAGCAATGTATGGCGTTCTTTTCCAAATTGAAGCTTAATTATCTCTGAAAAATGCGTGGTTACCCCCAATTTTCCTTTTGGATGCTAAGATCACTTGCTAAGTTCTGCTTTCTCTGTATAGTTTTGAACCGCGCAAGAATATCCCTGTATTAATAAGCACCATCCATAGGAAATCCGAGTATCTCGAGATGCGCAGAAGGTATCCGCAATAACAATAGTAGGCACCATCCTTGACGTCACAAAGTGTCCCCCAAATGCTGCTCCTTCTGTAAAGATTAACAGCCGCTTTTACCCTAAGCAAAATATAACGCCGACCTTTAACCTTCCCTTATTGTTGGAATAAGTAGCAAAGGCGTAGATCTGGACAAAAGTGGAACACAGTGAAGCTTGTGCTGAACAAAACGTAGTCATATCGATATAGTGAATTACTAAGAAACATAGAAACTGTTACCTGTTACCTTACTGGCTAGGAGAAATGCAGTCAGCAGTTAACATTCTTGCAGAAATGAGGTAATTCCGTGCTTTGCTTCTGCATAAAGGTCGGTACACACGAGGGAGCTTGCTCCCGCAGCACGCTCCTGCAACACGCTCCCGGAGCAAAGCTCCCTCGTCTGCACCAACGATTTCTAGCGAAAAAATATGTTGCGCAACAAAAATTTTGCTCCCGAGTTTTGCTCCCTCATATCAATCTGGTTTGATATGAGGGAGCAAGCTTCAGGGGCAAATCTGTTGCATGAGCCTGTTTCAGGAGCAAGCTCCCTGGTGTGTACTGAAATTTGCTTGCCGTGACATGACGTGTCTCCAGTTAGCCAATCAAATTGGCTTATTTTTTTCATCCACAACAGTTCCCATGCCCCAATCGGGTTTTTTCATCATTCAGCTCCCTCGTCGTGTCCTTCGTGTGTACTGGTTGGGGTACTTACCCGGGGGCGTGTTTCGGGAGCGTGTTTCAGGAGCAAGCTCCCTCGCATGTACCGGCCTTAATTATGATAAGCATCTGGATTTTTTTTATGTACACTATTAAAGGCCCACCTTCAACCGACAGGTTTTTCTACTGTTTGTATTTGTTAGGGAAACTCGCATTGCTTATGCTAGCGATCTGATTGGATGAATCTCAGCTTTTGCGGGATTTTCATAGACGGAAATTTGTTCCACGGCACGCAATGCCCCTAGGGTGAATGTAGGCCTTTAAGAGGTAATCGCGTAATTTTTTTCAAGACATCTGAAATAAATTAACACGGGTAAATTTTATTGTAAGACTTCAAATTACACTTGTCCTACGTCGTCTTTGCAAAAGATAACGAGTGGTTATTTGTTCCAAATTGCACAAGGAAGATCAGGTGATTACCACTACAAAGTCGGGTTTGGGAGTATTTAATATTATGTTTGTGTTCTTTAGGGTACAGATTCAACGATGTTGCAGAAAATAAATACCCATCACAAGCGATCCAAACTATTTATTCCGCCTGTTAACACAATTTCTTCCGTTTTTGGTATCCGGCACTTTGCAGGCACTGTCTTCTACTGTTCCAGAGGTAGTGTAATAAAGTTGAGATGTTGCTTATTGCATTGGTTTTTGACTGGATTTGAAAATCCCAACCTAACCAATCACAGTAGGACAATCAAATGAACCAATTAGAGCAAGGAAAAGTGGCATTGAGGGCGCCAAGCGCGGGAAACGTATGCGAGCATGTATCAACTATTTTTTCTTTCATCTGATTGGCTGAATGAGTGGCAAAAGAGTTCTTAAGCCTGTCCTTCAAAGCGAGCACTATTGCATGCAGGGTATTTTTTTTTGTCATAATAAGATATCATTCGATAATACGTATTGCTGTTATCACACTAGTTTTGCATTGATACTTGCCCTGAAAGAGAGATCTAAGTGAGCTGGAAAAGGGTTTACAAAGCCGTGTTGCAACGGCGCTTGATAGTCATTGTTAGTTTGAGAATCAATTACATAGCCAAACAGTTTAAACTGACGATAGTCGACGATAGTTTAGCAGAGTTTTGCACACGATATACAGGTCGTCTGGCAAAGACGGTAGAGAGCTTTATAGATTATAGGACGAGGACGAGAACGAGTACAAGATTTGGCTGTCCGTTTTTAGCGAAAATACTTAGAAATCTTATAACCCGGATGACTAATCGCACTCTTTGTAGGCAGCACAGGTTACTCAGTTATTCTTTTTGCTGGTAACCGAGACTTTTCCTAAACAACCAAAACTACTACCTTGTTGGTGACAGTGGTGACAGGTTTTGGCATGACGATATTTTGTAAAACCTCGTACTAAAATCACGACCGTATCACGTTTTTCCTGCCAAAATGACGCTGGTTTGCGCGCGCTCACTGTTGTTCTATGAGAAAATCTCGTACTCGTAGTAGTTCTCGTCCTAGAATCTAAAGCTGTCTATAATGTTATCAGCCCTCATCCTTTATCATGCGTGTGGTGAAAAGGAGGACGCTATCATAGCCTATAATGAAAATTTGAACATGTTCAAAGTAAATTATAGTTCACTAAATTGGAAAGATAGTATGTGGTAGTTATAGTGATAGTCAAACACGATCAGGGAGTATCATCAACTGAGATATGTCCAGAAATGCAAGTAATTACAAGCAACCCGTGTGACCATCATAGGTGCTAACTTTGCCGTTTTCCTCTGTTTTTGAAATACAGGCTTCCTTGGCAAGAATCGCGATACCTTTAGTGCTGATCTCGTTGACTTAGTTGCAGAAAGCAAGTCAAAATTCCTGCTCGAACTGTTTTCCAAAGAGAGAGCAATGGTACAATGTATTTGAGTGTTGTGTTTTCAGTTGTAGACTTGCATTTGGTCAGGAGTTCATCAAGCGAGCCTCTATCTCTTATACTTGGCCTAGGAGTCAACTCTTTCCCAAGTAGATTTATTTATAGAACATCTCCCTTGGGAAATTAAGCACGCCCACTGTCGTAAAAGCCAATCAAAACAGAGCTATCTCGCCTCAAGGGAAATATGATACTTTTCGCGGGAAAACCCTGAGTGCTTCTTTCGATGGGCTTCTTGGTTGACAACAACGGTTGTATCAAAGGAAAGCTGGCTACTTTTGATCTTATGTGGTGATTAATTTCGCCCAATGTAAGGTTATCCAAGACAGTCTTGATTTCTGATCTCCACGCTGTGGGTTCCGGATTCCGTATCCTTATTTCCAGATTCGTACTTGGTAGACTCCGAATTCTTGACGCGGCCAGATTGAAAATTTTAGCGGGATTTCATATTTCTTAAACTGGATTCCGGATTCCAAAGTCCAAGATTTCAGATTCTAATTATTTTCGGTGAAACCTCATAAAATGCAAGATACTTTAAAGAAAGAGAGAAAATGAACAAATAAATAAAATAAGGGATTGCCAGTGTTTAAGCTTTTCTCGTGTTTCCCTTTTCTAAAATTCTAAAATTCATTGTCCTTTTTTTTCCTTAAAGGTTTGGCAAGAGTGGAGCTCCCTTATAACTGAACTTTGATTTTAACCTTTCGTGACTTTTATTTTACATTTTAAGATTGATATAGAGATTTCCTTTGAAGTTCAAGAATGATTCTTGATGTATCCATCTTGGATGTCCAGACATCACGTGATAATCAAATCGTTTCACACCAATCGTAACTTCTACTTCCAAGAAAGAACGACAATAAATTGACGTGATGAATTGCGAATTGGAGTTGTCTAGAGTATTCACAGTTGAAAATGAGGCAGAAATTTTAGCTAATGCTTATTCCGTTTGAAATTGGAAGTTGATTTTGCGATGTGAACCTGAAAGCGTTGTTGACATCTTTTTGAAGGTGTTTGGTTCGACTAAAAACTGAGTTCTTCACTGTATCATGCAATAAGAAACCCCCCCCCCCCCCCCAAAAAAAAAAAAAAAAAAAAAAAAAGAAAAAGAAAAAAGAAACCAAACAGACCAATGAACAAAATAAAGGCGCTCTTAATTGTCTTTTAGCCTGGCACCTTGAGAGCAGAGCCTCTCTAAATCTCACCAGTGGGCCTGCAAGAGAGTCTCTGCTTAAATCGTGTCAAGTCTTTTAAGTCGCCGCAGGCCAAGTTTCTGGGGCAGGGGAGGCAGCTTCACCCAGTGGTTAGGGCGTTTGCCTTGCATGCAGTTGCTCCGGGTTCATATCCTTTTCTAACCTCTGGTTTGGATTTGTTTCCGGTTGTCCCGGATTCAACTCTACAACCCTTTGTAAATAGTCAACTGGTTGCCTCCTGCCAGTTGGGGTTCTTAATAATGCTTCTGTTAAGTTTGATTTGTGTCTTCCAGATTGTTAAAAGTGGAGTGCCTGTAAACTAGCTTGATAGCTAAGTGCACTTCCACTATAAACAAAGCATTTACATTTTGCACTTTTTATGTCAGTCCGGTCAAACCGGTTTAGACTGCGCGCGCATCATATTTTTGACACGGCAAAGGTCAAAATCGAGCTTTCAGTATGAAAATCAATATGGCGTCTTGGAGTGCGATCGAGACTTGGCCTGGGTTTGATTAATCCTTTAAAAAGGAAAAAGTCGAAATGGAATTAGACATTCTTGAAAACTATGCTCTCTCTTTCCTCTACTGAACTTTAATGTATTCGTTTAACAGGGCGATGACACGAGGAAGCGTGCACCGACTCTGGGATTTCAGTTTAAGAAATCTCTTGATTTGTTAATGAGGACTTTAAACGCTTGCCACCCATTCTTCGTTCGTTGCATTAAACCGAATGACTACAAGAAACCAATGGTAAGGGAGATGATGATTTTTGCTATATATATTTTGCTGGGAGTTATTATCTTTGCTAAAGTTAAAGAGAAGGTATCAAGAACGCGAACTAAATTCAGCGACTGGGTGCTGGCAAGCAAATCGAGCGAAACGTAAAAAAAATAACTGTTTAAAACAAGGAAGGAAAGTTTGATTAAAACAGCAAATTCAAAAAGAGAGGGGGGGGGGGGGGTGGGGAAATTGAAGAAGATTAATATGGATCAAAGTAACCATATTTAACGTCAGTAACTCGTAACAGTAATTCAATTGCCAAACCTGAGGTCGACGATGCGCTCATTTGACTCCTCCCCCTCCATCGGTGTTCCGTTCTAAGGGTATTTAAAGCTATTTAAGCTGCAGAGAAAGAAAGAAGTCGAACCAAGGATGTGATCCGGGAAGCGAACTCGGGATCTGTGGCACCAAAGCCGCGCACTAACCCACTGTGCCATCCCTGCATTTGGGTTTTTTTTTTGCAAAATGTTCAGCCCAAACGTTTTTCAAAAGTTTTTCTCTGTTGTTTGCAACTTTAGAAATTGTGGGTGCGTCACGAAGCGAGGCTTTCGGGCCAACATTTGATCATATGAAGAGAAACTAAAGATGTTGAATGGAAGCTGCCTTCGATAGTCTCGGACATTTGGGGTTGCTACTTCGGTTAGCACATTCATATGCTATACATAGTTCCTTCCCATACTTTCCATGATAAAATTACGCCGAACAAACCTCAAATCACCCCAAAAAAAGCGAAGGCAATAGTCAAGACTCATGAAATCACACAGTCCTTCGATAAGAAAATCTTGTTTTGACCCGAAAGCCTCGTTTTCACGCGTTCTGAAACTAACACCGCTGAGACGTGGGCTCACCTGCAATGACAGCTATTGAATATTAACCATGAAAAGGCGTTGAACAACACATACATTGGATAGCCAAAAGCCCTAGTTTGTGTGAATGAATTGTAAGAGATTACATTTCTTCTCACTGTTGAACAACGACACATATATTGGAATGTAAAAAGTGCTAATTAGGCCATAACATTCTATGTAAAATGTAGAATATTAAAGAAAAATAGTCTCCTTGAATCTTTTAGAGATTGCTATTTCGGTATTAAGTACTTCTTCCTTAGTTTATCTTTTAGAAATTATTGAAGATTCCCCCATGCATTTCTTCTCCCTTTTTTGCTTGATAAGTCATGGGTGTTTGGGACTTACGTCCAGATTGGAGGGAGCGGTCTATGAACCGGGTTATAGAATAAGGTCTCCTAGACTGCTCTCTGTCCCTTCTGAGTTCGAACCTCTCGCTTTGGTCACGCAAGCGAGCCGAGTAGGGAATGGCGATAGAGCGAGCTGTTGGTCTTGCGTGACCAAATCGACTAACTCAGAAGGGACTGCGTGCAGTCTAAAGGTCTGCAAAATATCCCAGGGGCCCAACTTCTGCACACTACTGATGTTAAAGAAAAATATATTTTTTGTCTCAGAGATTTGATCGAGGCCTTTGTTGTCGACAATTACGCTACTCGGGGATGATGGAGACCATACGGTTTGTTTATCTACTTTCCTTTCTTTTCCTCTTATTTCAATTGTCCATTTAAACTTCCTACGGGCTCTCTTTTCGAAGAGATTGTCCTTCAGGCTCTCGTTTCAAAGAGATTGAAAGTGCAACTTAATGCGTGATGGTACTTTGTCCTACTTTTGAGATAAATTTTATCAACAAAGACCCAGCAAAGAGATTCGAAGCTCAAGGTTGCGTGATGGTAGTTTTTCCTAACTTTAAAATAAATTTTATCAACAAAGACTCAACAAAGAGATTCAAAGCGCAAGGATATGCGTGATAGTACTTTGTCTTTTTATCAACAAAGACTTAACACTTGAAATCGCTACGGAAAGAAAAAGGGTTATTAAAGGTTTGTCAGAATTTGTCAATTCAACAGTTTTAACACCTTCTTGGGGCGTTATTAATTTACCTATTATCTCTCACATTCGGATTATGCTGGGTAGTATTTTTACTTCCCAACGTGTTTTTCTAGGGTCAAAAAACCTCTTTTCCTTTTATTCGAGTTTTCTCATTGTTTCTTTCCAAACTTCAAACTTGAGTACTTCAAACAAGGGAATTAGGATTTGCTTCAATGAAAGCAACACTAAGTCAAAATTGCGGCTTTATTGAAATACGCTTTATGGAAAGTTTTCATAATCAAAGGTTTTTTTTTGTTTTGTTTAATATAGAATACGAAAGGCAGGTTACCCAATGCGTCATACCTTCAAGGAATTCATAGACCGTTATTACATGCTAAGCGAGGGCCTGGCGCGAAGTCAACTGGATTCCCAAGGCATGAAAAATGCTGCGATCAAAATCACCAAGAGTCTATTGGGAAATTCTGACTGGCAGATCGGAAAAACCAAAATATTTTTAAAGGTAGGTAATAAAGGGGTTTGCATCTTCGTTCGGCTAGTACGTTTTGTCAAGAGATTTCTTTTTTCATTTGAGGCTGGTTAAGTAATTAAGTATACTTGACTGGATTTGAACGTAAACTTGGCCATACTTTGAACGTAGGTAAACTTTGAAGGAATATTCTCATTCAGAATTCGCCGAAACCGCTGAAGAACAATGGAAATGACATTTAAACAGGATCCAACATCGTTATCCCTTAACATACCTCAATCGATTTTGTTTTACAATATCAGGTGCTCATCAAGCTCTAAGCACAGATTCAAAGGTTTGGCTTTGTGAAAAGTGCCTCTATTTATTCATCGTGATAAAAATATGGTAACAAATAAATGCAGTGCGCACACAGCCACAAAAGAGAAGAGAAGAGCTAAGTTAAGTTAAGTTAAGTTAAGTTAAGTTAAGAGTTATCCTTCTTATCCAGCAGTCTCTGTTAATTAGGAACAGGGCTATCACTTAAATTAGAGTAACGCAATTAGCAACACGTTAGGACAGCTGGTGTCTCATTAATGTTGGTCCATTCTTTTTCTCTTGATTGGTAGGATCAACAGGACATTCTTCTAGAAGTAGAGCGAGAAAAATTGCTCACAAAGCGCGCCATCTTGATCCAGCGAGTTGTTCGTGGCTTCCTGGTTCGAAAGCAGTTCATCAATATGAAGCGCGGTTGTGTTGTCATTCAAAAGACCTGGAGAGGCTACCAAGAAAGAATGAAATACCAGAAGGTGAGTTATGTGAAAAAAAGTTACATAATATGTGCAATTATTTAACAATTATTCATCGAGCCTAACGTGAATGACTTTAGTGTAATAACATGGGTGATTATTTGAAAAAAATATCTATTTTCTTCAAAACAATAGACCATTTTACAGTTGTATCTAAGTTACGTGGCCTATGAGTGGAATCGAGGTTGCCGGTGACCATGTTTTGATACAAACTTTTGTGCTTTTTTAATGTTTATGTAGACTAATTACGATTACAAAAACACAATTCATATGATAACAGCAGTGCGGTCTGTATCAATACAAGGTCACCGGAAGCCTCGCAGCCATTCACAGGCTAGGTCACTGAGCAAATGTGCCAACCAGAGATCTGTTGGCTGTTGAAACAAAGGATTCTCTTGTTTTGTGGTTGGCAAAATTTAAATAACAAAAAAGAATTGTTTATAAACAGTGAAGTCTACTATATAGTAAATAGAAAACCGTATGAACTCGCTCCTGCATTTATGGCCATTCGTGATGTTTTAAACGTTCACATGCAAATATGCCTTTTTCGACATATTTTAAAATTCAGCTTGAAAGAGAGGTTCTGAGGACAAAGACAAAGGGAAGTGGCTGATAGGCAAATATTTTCACATTCATTCACACTTGTTCGTATTGTTTTTGTCCTCACTGCCTCACTATCAAGCTGAATATTTGATATTTGGAAAATGGCCTATTACACGAGCCATAATTAATCACTAATACACATTGTTCCAAAATGACGACCATTTTAGTATTCTTTTGTTTGCTTGCAATTTAGCTCTTGTTGCTTCATTCAAGGTAAAATATTCTTTTAAATTTTAAGTTTAAGAACGAGGCAAAAGGGGTTAATATGCAAGCAAAGAAGTGAACAGTATAATGGCGATCATTTTGGAATTAGGTGTATGAACTTGCGCTTATAACTTTTCGCAACCGAATTTTCACATGGCCCAAACAGTCTTTGTGAAGAAAGGTGGTCTAGTGGATGGGGGAAGGATTAGTTTCCGAATAGAGGCATGTCTGAATTACATGCTCGGACCGTTAGACTGTCTTTAAAAAAAAAAAAAAAGTTTAATTTCCAACACTCCTTCAAAAATTGTCATTATTCTAAAATAATGATAACCGTATATTGAAAGCCAGATGATATTGTATTATTATTACATGTATATCCCTCTTGTCTCGAAGACGACTTAACTTACTGTTTACCTTTTAGATTCGGTTTGGTATTGCTCGACTCCAGTCCACTTACCGCGCCCGTGTTTTATCGTCAAAGTACATCATATTGCGAGAGAGAATGAAAATTTTCCAAGCCTACTGTCGTGGTTTTCTTGCGCGGCAAGAATACAAAACTCGCCTACAAAGCATAGTTAAGATCCAGTCAGGGATTCGAATGGTGCTGGCTAAAAGAAGAACACAAGAATTAAGAGCTGAGGTAGGAACCAAAAAAAGATTTCTTCACCATGACTTCGTTTTGCGTAAATTTAAAAATCCTCTTTCCCCACCCAAAATAAGTAAATAAAATAAAGTAATGAATGAATGAAGGAGCCAGTGCGCGCGGGCGTGCGCGCGTACTTGCGTGAGTGCGTGCGCCCGTCCGTCCGTCCGTGCGAGATTGAGTGCGTGCGTTCGTGTGTGAGTGAGTGGACCTTCCCAACATTTCATTTTGAACTTGCCTCCATAACCTTGCTTCTCTTCGTTTTGTCTTCGTAAGAGAATACTGATCGTCACAATATCCCACTTCGGAAAGTACCATAATACTCTTTGCTTGTCCCCCCAAATTTTGCATAAGCATTGTTTTTGTTTTTTCTTGGGACCATGGTAAGTCCCAAGAGAAACTGGAAACAATGCTTCAGAGTTTCACAAAACGTGCGCACGTCAGGATAAAAACAAAACAAAACATTTCTAATTCAAATTCTTGCAGCTATTTACCGAACAAAAAAGACAATTATATACTTGTTTCTATTCCGACGCGCACACTCGTTTCTTGAAACTCCGATCTGGTTTATTGAACCACAGAGACTGGACAGAAAAAAAGTATTAGGGCTTTTATGTATTCAGTGTGATCGTATTATTATCATTTTCCTTGTATATTTTTACACACTCATTCCTTGTTGTTCATTTAACAGAAAAAGAAACGCGAAGAAGCAGAAAAAATTAGAAAGCTTGAAGAGGAACGCTTGAAGAAGGCCATGGCAGCTGACGCGGCAAGAAAAGAGGCAGAAAGACTTCATAAGGTCAGTGATTAAGGAAATGACGTCACTGTTGCTCAAGGTCTGGGTCTTATTCCATTTTGAAACACGAAGGTGTTGCAAAAAAAATGCAATGCCTAAGCACGTGCGGATCGTGCATTTGTCAGTAAACCTTGGATAGATAGATACAAATGAATGATGGGGGAAGTTTTTAAACAAACTGTGGTGCTGCGTGGGTGGGGAAGTAGTATACAAAAATTTGGTTTATCAATGGTGTTGATGTTGTAAATTAGAATCTCTGTACGGTGGCCAATTTACATTATCAACTCCGTTGATAAACCAAATTCTTGGATACATACAGACGTTTGTGAAAATTTGTGAAACAAAAACGTACAATGGGCCTTAATCACACGGCTGCGATGTTGAGGCCCGAGCGATGAAGAACTTTTGTTTTGTCCCACCGAAACTCGTTTCCAAACATTTCAACTCGAGGCTTGGGGTACGAAATCTGTTGTCTATGGCCAATATGGCCGCCGCACGAATAAGGCCCATAAATAAACGAGCTGAGTAATTAGATAACTAAATTAATAGATAGAGAAAGAGGGACATAAAAAAAGAAAAAAACAAGCTGTGGGGTAGACCGGTTTTATAGGAAAATATGTAGGTAGGAATAGGAGAGTGGAATACATATTTCTGCGCGATACTCTCTATAAAACTCTAAATGGATTATTTACAACTTACCACAAGAGTGAATTTGATAAGGTGTTGTTACAAATTAGTCTATTTTTAGATTACCTGTTCCAGCGAAGATTAAGCCTTATTTACACTGGCAAGTTTTCCTTGACAAGTCCACTTGTCAAGGAAAACTTGCCGATTGTACACACTAGCAAGTGCGCCTTGAAATATTTTTTCTTGACAAGTTTTCCTTGGAAATGTAAATGGAAAATATGACAAGTTTTCCTTGACAAGTGCATTTTACAAGTAATTTACACTAGCAAATATCGTCCTTGATAAGTTCTTCCTTGACAAGTACCCTTGTTCAAAAACTACGCATGCCAGTTTTTGAACAAGGACACTTGTCAAGGAAAAAAATTGACGTATTTCTCCATTTACACTGCCAAGGAAAACTTGTCAAGGAAAAGTTGTCAAGGAAAACTTGCTAGTGTAAATGAGGCTTTATTTGTCACGTCCCTGCAAAAACGTGGCAGAAGTAGTCACCCGTGACATGGTGACAACAGTGACACCAGTGCGTGACAACAGTGTTTTTTCACATGGTGTCTCACACTTTTTTTTCCAGGAACGGATGGCAAAAATCGAGGAAGAAGAGAAGCAAGAACAAGAGCGAAAGAAACGAGAAGCGGAAAAGAAGAAACACGACATTGAAGTGGCAGAGGCAATGGCCAAAAAACGGCGAGAAGAGGATGTTGACGACTCTAAAATGGTGAGTTTGGTGACCAGAATTAATGGATCTCGATTTTTTTTTTAGCATTAAAATGGCCACTGAATTGATGAACTTGGGAAGGAGGCAGTGCAGCCCAGTGGTTAAAGCACCTGCCTTGAAATCCGGAGATCCGGGGTCAAGACTCCTTCTGACCACTGGTTGAGTCCCTGGTTCAATTTCCTGGCTGCGCTTGTAAATAGCCAACTAGCTGGTTTGCCTCCAGTTGGGATTCTAAAAAAAAGTTGTTCTGTTCAATGCTCGGCGATATTAGCTACTATAGCTACTCTAAAAGTCCGATACTTACTTTGCTTACTTACTTACTGGTGCCTTAAAAGTTAACGGGCAGTTGAGGTCTAGGCACCGTAGGGTGGTGTCCCTGGCACCCCACAAGCGGTAAACACCCCAAAGCAGCCGCTAACCGGCAACATCACACAGGAACACGGTCCAGACAAAAGAAAACGTGACCAGATACTTGCGTCCACGATCAAGTAGCGTCGGGACGGGATGGGTGGGGCTCAATGAATCCGGAACGATTCGCAAAAATGGCCTTCCAAGTTGAGCAAATATTGCGCGGCCACGCACAAAGAAGCCCTTCTAAATTCCGGGTCGCCTCCAAAATAAAGGAGCAAGCCTTATATGCTGGAAATTAACCTTACTTAAATAACATTTTAGCCTCATGTAAATTATCAATAATGTGACAAAAAGAAAAGAAAATAAAATTGCATTTTTTCTCTCTCTTGTTTTGTTTTCTCGAGTTGTCTCTAAACGCACCTAGAGGTCCCCCCTTAAAGAGTACATCTTTGATTTGATTTAACACCTCAAAACAGTCTGTCGTAATTATTAGTAATGTTAATGCACCTTATTCCAAAATGGCCGCCATTTTAGTATTCTTTTTTTACCATGCGAACTGGCTCTTATGGCCTCGCTTTCAAACGTGAAATTCGAAAGAATATTTAACCTCGAACGAGGCCATAAAGGCCAATTTGCATGGAAACAAAAGAATACTAAAATGGTGGCTATTTTGGAATAAGGTGTATAGGACTGAGTGGAGTCTAATTCGGTCTGTCATCACACGAGTGGTTCTAAAATCGAACGACCCCACAGCCGGAGTCCGATTTGTTTATCAAGAGTATGATTACAGACCGAATCGGACGACGCAAAGTCCTATTGCCAATTAATCATAAAAATTACAATTTCCGAGAAAAGAAGAAGAGCCAAATTATGAAGGAAAGGTCTAATTTGCATTAAAGGGCTGACAAAAGAGTCGTTAATCGTTAAATGTCGCTCTGAAAGAAAGAAGGAAAGAAAGCCCCAAATTTGGAATCTGTACACTGTTTCTATGGTGATTGAAACCAAGGTTGTGACTGGTTGATTTAAACTACAACTTTGAATGTGATTGAATGTGATTGGTTTATTGAACTGTCCGATAAGTTTATCAGTGGAAAATAGGAGTCTTTTAAACCAATCAAAATTGTAATGGTTGGACCATTCATCTGTCTAAAAAAGGTAAATCTGATCTTCGCACTTCTACGAATTTTGCCACCTCAACTTTCAGTTTAAAATCTCATTTAACTTACCTGCAATCATGATGCTGCGAATTTTTACTCCTGACATAGCGAAACATTAGCTATCTTGAACTGCTAATCCAAATGCACGTTATGAAAAGAAAATAGAATTAAATTAATGCAGTTACATTACAAAGATATATTAGGCTTATGTTATCTATTAACAAGAACGTTAAATTGACAATAGGCTCATTCTTTAAATAACATGCCCGGGTAGTTAAGAACTCACACCAGACCTAGTAGAGTTTTTGTAACTTCGTATAGTGTTTCCACAGACTAAAATATTTACTATCAAAAATAATGTCCATGCTGTACATCTGTCTTGACACTGAGAATCGTCGAATTCGCGGACTTCATTCTAGATCTGTTAGCCAGTGGTTGAAAGCCACTGTTACACGTTGAAACTTTTAAGCCTGGTTTTTACTAGTGACGCATGTGCAAGCATAAGAAGCTTATCCAATTGAAAACGAACGTTGGCATACGAATTAAAATCAACCACGGCATCCGCCATTTTGTTAAAATGCTAAGACAGACGTAGCACATTTCCTTGTGCTCGTGCTGCGTTTCGCACGACGTAAGCGAACGCAAGCATAAACGTAAAGACAAGGAAAAAGAAACAAATGATGCTTGTGACTGCGCTTGTGCTCATGCGTGCACTCGTTTTCACGATGCCTCGTTTTAACCTCGTTTTAACGATGAAAACCTCATCAACCTCGTTTTCACGATGAAAAGACCGCACTTTAGTTTGTGTTCGTGGTTGCGTTGCTAGTGAAAACCAGGCCTTAGCTGAAACTTACGTGCAACGGCGCTGGGTCGAACAATTTTGAGCAGGCGCTGCACCGTCTAACATGGTCGGCTTCCTGAAACTTTTTTAAAACGTTTGTTGCAAGAAAAGTTTCACGAAAAAGAAGAACCGCTTTCTACTTCTGCAACGGTCGCAAAGATCACAGTGGTCACGTTGTTAAAAACAAAAGTTTCACCGTGTAACACCACTTCGTGAAACTGGTCTCGCTCGGCCTTTGTACGCCAATCAGAAAAACGCGATCTCTTCCTCAAATGAAGGATTATCCTTCATTGTCAGTTTCCTCCATATAAAGTATTATCTCCCATTTCGAGAACTCTGTCCCAGGACTTGTCGTTGCAAATAAAAAAAATAAAGTAAAAGCCGACCCTGGAGAGGATTTCAACCCGGAGCACGCACTTTAAAGGAAGTGTTCTTATTCACTTAACCATTAAAGATCAACTGACTGGTGCGTGTGCCAATTATTTACCAAAACTGATTCGTGTATATTGCTGAGAAATGGTTAAGTCTAAGTCTTGACTTTAAAATGGTTAGCTTTCTCTTGAAATTTGGTAACAGACATTTTTCACTGTGTAAGCTTGTTTTTCAGCGGGTGTCAAAACGGCATTTGGAAGAAAAAATGCTGAAATTAAAAAAAAAAAAGAAAAAAGGCATCTTCGCAGTTGCTGATGTGGTAATCTAGTGGTTAAGTGAAGGGGTTGTTAAGTAAATGTTCTCAGGTTCGAGTCCTGCGAGTCCAGACATTAGATTTAGGCTTTTATGTGCTCATTTCACATGATCACTATCAAGCTTTCTGTGTCCAAAATGAACGATAATACTTCACTTGGAGCAAATTAGCAACTAAAAATAATCCTTCAATTGAGGAAGAAACTTGGTTGAATGAGAAACTGCAACTTACCCGCCAAGGCCATGGAAATATTATTGACTTGTTTTGCGGGAATCTGGTGACAACATTTCGAGACTTCTCGCGCACAAGTTTCCACCTTTTGTGTTACACGGTGCAACGCCTGCTGAAACTCGTGTAAATCGCAGCGCCGTTGCACATAAGTTTCAGCTGAAAGATTGAACGTGTAACAACGTTTTTACTTCTTATACGGAAAAAATAGTTTGACAGAGAGAAACTGGATATATCAACTAATAATAATTCCCATGTGGCCGAGCTGCCAGATACTCTGTGCCCTCTCCTTTCCATATGATGGTGTTGATTTCGCAGTTTGGGTTTCTTTTAAAGCAAACAAACGCGTGCCTTTTTTCCCCATCTTTTCTTTTTCTTAATCAGTATTAAAAAAATATTTCTTCGTGTGGAAGCTGCACCCTCCACGCACGAACTTGGAGCGCAGCTTACGATCAGCTGGACTGTTGGTTTTTGCTCAGTGAAGACGAAAGCCGCAGTTCTCGATAAAATTGAAAAAAAGGATAGCCTCGTGGAACATGGTTTAGAACTACTGTAGCTCGAACAAAGCGCACTTTCAGTGCCAGGTCGAGGTCGAGCGTTGGTAATCGAATACTTAAGCTCCTTAAGGTTCCATTTGTTTAAAGTGGTGTTTATAAGGGATTGCAGAAAAATTGGTCGCTATGTGAGATTAGTTGTAAATGGACTCTTGATGGACGCGATAAAGGTTACTGTCTTATCGCTAGGTGGAGTTGAGTCAAAAGGCCTCATTTTAAAGCCTTTGATGCACCATTAGATTTTTCTTAATGGTCTCACGAAATCTATCTCCACTTTAATCTACGTGACTTGCTTGTTATTAAACTTAGTTTGGATTAGGATACTAAAGGAAGAAGTGTGTCACGCATGTATTTTTAAGGAATGTTAAAATGACATTTCAGGGTATCATGTTTTGAGTTTTCGTCTTTAGTGAAATTTAATAGCATGTGAAGGCCATAGGGTCTTTATCGTGGGAGGCCCTTTGCGATGCCATACTCATTTATCTAGCAACTACAGGTTTTAAGGGCTTTAAAGCAAAGATGTATTTCCCCAGCCCTCCGTCGAGTCCTGAAAAACAAGTGGAATCCCCCGAATACATGGATATTGAGGGATTCGAGGGATTTTTTCAAGAAACAAATGAGCGGCGAATCGTCGAATTCGCTGACTTCATTCTCGATTCGGATGATTTTGATAAAGTTGACGGGAAAAACGACAGCTTCGCCGGAGATAAGGCTGAGGTCTTGCAAGAAGATGGCGAAGATGACGAGTTATTGTTACTGCAGGAAATTTTAAACTTCAAGGGCCAAGATGAGGTACAAATGAACATGTCAAGCTTTAGTAGTTGACCATATTTTTCTAAAGCGATTTCCGGGCACAAAAGCCACCTACAGCTGTTTCAGTCATAGCGAAATTGAGAGACGAGATGATTTACCTTGTTGTTTAATGAAGAAACTACTTCTGTTCATTAGAAGTCGAGGGTTTCTACTTCAACTAAAACGAAAATCAAAGGCTGTCTTTCTTTTTGTTATTTTCTCTTTATTTACATGTTTCGGTCGTATCCTCTTTGTTTCCGTTTATCCATTCTCCATTCTCGCGTGATTAACAAACGGCCAAGATGAGGTACAAATGAACATGTCAAGCTTTAGTAGTTGACCATATTTTTCCTCATTTCCGGACGCAAAAGCCACTTACAGCTGTTTCAGTCATAGCAAAATTGAGAGACAAGTTGATTTGTCTTGTTGTTGTTTTTTGTTTTATGAAGAAT
>NC_090895.1:21135512-21153012 GCF_036669925.1 Montipora capricornis | reverse complement strand
AGGTGCTATTTTTAGATGGGAAGTCAGAAGATTCCCGCGAGACGTCGGCGACTATTTGAGCATTAGGGAGCTTTAGCAACGAGACGGAGGACGGCAACGAGAACATCATCTCAAAATATAAATTAACGTAATTGTATAAAATCACTTCTTGACTATTTCAACTTTTTAATGTGACAAGGGTGTGGTAGTTCCTCAAAAATGACACTGGTGGAAACGGCGCTTCATTAAGGTGATTTAGGAGAGAAAATGGAAATTTATCCTCTCGTGCCGACGTTCTTCATGAAATCTCAAGTTTGGCTTTTTCACGTCGTGTTTGCTGACGACGGCAAAGAAATGGACAAAAGTGAAAAACGCACGTGCAGGGCGTGCAAAGCTATCGTTTTTGCCCACTAAATATGCAAATTTGTTCCTTTCTCGTTGCCGTCGCCGATATCGTTGCTTAAGCTCCGTAATTCTCTATTTTCGAATTCCCCATAATACACTTTGTTTGCCCCCCAAATGAACTATTGTTTTCAAATGCTCTAGGGGACACTGCATATTCCCGAGAGCATTTGAAAACAATATTTTATGAAAAATTTGGGGGGCAAACAAAGTGTATTATGGGGAATCCGAAAATAGAGAATACATGTAGCTTTGCACGCTTTGCACGCTTTGCACGTGCATTTTTCATTTTTATCCATTTCGTTGCGGTCGTCTGCAAAACAACAACGTGAAATAGCCCGCAGATTTGAGGTTCTATGGAGGACGCCAGCACTGGAGAGAAGGGATTTCATTTTCTCCCCTAAATTAAACGCCGCTCATAACTGTGGTAGTCGTGAAGTGATTGCAATCACGCGAATTTACGTTTTTTAGATGACGTTCTCGTTGTCGTTCCCGTCGTCGTTTCTAAAGCTCCCTCCTAGTTCACACAAACGTATCTGGCATTGTGCATTGCCGGCTGTTGGATATTTAGTTTGGCTTTCGGAGACTTATTCTTCATCCAGCAAGCCATTAGATTCACAACAAATTGTAGAATCTATCATGCTGTCCACGTTTTAGGGCAAGATATATAATGATTTTCTTTGCTTCTGGAACTCTTTGTTCCACTCCGTTCTTCTGACATTGCAAACGTTTCGGGGAACAATATTCCGTTTCCGTGACATCTTAAACTAACTTAACTGAAATGAACATATCTTAAGGGCTATACTGGGCCACTCGTACTTTGTCTTGGCTTAAAATGAGTGAGGAACAAGTGGTGCCTTTGCAACGGCATCTACAAATCGTGACACTTTCAACTTATCTCAAGGACGAAAGACCGAAATCCCCTTTTCACTTTGCTTCAGGCCCGAGGACTTCAAAGCTGATGCCGGTTTAGTTTCACCGGTGGATAAGTTACTATCCAGATTATAAAACGCACTTCATGTTAAAAGTCCGCCAAATAGGCCTGTTTCGTATTCTCACGGTTAGACTGGATCTAGCATGAAATGGAGCCAATGCGTCGCATTAACCTCCATTTTATACTCAATCCAACGAAACTAGCCTGTTTTTAAGCCTGGTTCTCACTAGCGACGCAAGACACGCTCCACAAGCGCATTTACTTGTTGTTAATTAGTGTCTGGTGTTCTAACAAAAGGCTGTAATGAACAAAAAACTACCGAGTATGCTTCTTGTGCTTATGCTTGCGTCGCTAGTGAAAACCAGTTTTAAAAGTTGTTCGCTTGCTTCAGTTCAATTTGAAACTCAATTGAAATTTCTTTCGTGGGACATAAAGGGAGTTGACCGCTCACTTTCAATGGCAATAATACATCTTCTTGGTTTTTTATTTTTTTTATTTTAAAGGATGTCTCAGCCAAGTTAAAGGAAGCAGAAGATAGCGGGACTTTTTCTGAAGGGTATGGACCTCTCTCGGCCCAAGACCGGCCCACAAGCAACTTAGAAAAACTTCACTTTATCATCGGCCATGGCATCTTAAGACCTGACCTCAGAGATGAGATTTATTGCCAGATATGCAAGCAGCTGTTTCAAAATCCTTCCAAAACGAGCCACGCCCGAGGTTGGATCCTTATGTCGCTTTGTCTGGGCTGCTTTGCTCCCTCTGAAAAGGTAGGTGGTTTTTTACTGCCTGAAATAACATGCAGAACATTGAGTATAAACAGGAGCTCATGACCTCGAAGCGTTTAACTCTGGGGTTTTTTGACTTTAAAAATTTCCTTATTTGGATGTAACGTAGCTCGTGCATTTCCCGCTCGAGCAGCATCGATCATAATTCTGTCCATATTTGGGCATAAAATTGGTGTCCTAAACTCGCCAGCTTTGTACCAAGGAAAGGAGTTGCAAGTTACACGCTTCAAAGTCATGAGCTTCAGTCTGGTATAAGAGAGTAGGGTCGAAACAGTCTCATCTGCTAACAGTTCTTGGTAAGTGCCCCACATTTTGTTTGCCCTTGTTTGTTTACTCATCTTTTCCTACGGAATCTCACTTTCAAGGGCCAACCGTCCCTCAGTACTTTCTTTTGGCTTTCTTTACTCAATGTACAGAGTTCGTACAGGGTCTTGAATTCTTGAAAAAGTCTGGAAATTTGCAAGCCAGTTTTCCAGAGCTGGATAAAGTCTGGAAAATAAAAATAAAGTCTGGAGAATAAAGATAAAGTCTGGAAAAATGGTAAAAAGTCGGAAGAGTTTTTTGTTTTGAAATTACTGAAACAAGTGCTTTATTGCTAAGTGAATTTTTTCAGGTAGTCATATCTTTTTTAAAATGTTGTCTTTGGCGAAAACATTCAATCGCAGACCGAGGAGTCTCAGATCTCTCTTACGCCAGCACTGCATCGTGGTTACTGTATGTTCACGGTGCATCTTGAGACAAACGATATATACTAAACTTGCATGGGTCTGGAAGAAGAAATTAGCATTGTGGAAAAAGTCTGGAAAAGTCTTTAATTTTACAACCAAAAATCTGTGCGAACCCTGAATGTAAAAAGACGGGTGCTGATTGCTAGTTGTTTTTGGAGTAAACATTTCAAAGAGGAAAATGCTATAAAAACGACTAGAAGGAAACGTGCAATATCCTTTAAGTATTGGGATTTTCACATCAATTCAAGGAAAACTGCGCTTATTTAGGAATAACTAAGATTTTAATAGTCGCAAAACTTGTCTTTTTATTGCTCCACAGTTTGTCAAGTATCTGAAGTGTTTTATTGGTGACGGGCCCCCCGGATATGCACCATACTGTGAGGAGAGACTGAGGCGAACTCAGCAGAATGGATGTCGGCAACAGCCTCCCAGCTGGCTGGAGTTACAGGTGTTGATTCTGTATGATTTTCTTCTTGTAAAGTTTAGCATAGGTAATCGCATGATTTACATGTAGTGTGCAATAGAGGTTTTGCACGGCCGCCATGTTGCATAGCAGGAACAATAGTTTCTTTTTTCCCATGGAAACAAATGTTCTTTCTAATGCAAAACACTTTCATTGTTCCTGCCATGCAACATGGCTGCCGGGCAAAACCTCTATAGACCTTTTTTAGCTTGTACGTTTTGTTTTCCCATTTCAGACAACGTGATGTCACTCTAGAGAACAGTTTATTTCTAATTCGTCTTATGCACGTGCATATGTACGCATAACAACAATGTCTCTTCAAATTGAGAACATCACGTGGTCTGAAATGGGAAAAGAAAACGTTCAAGCTAAAATGGTCTATTTGGAATAAATAAGCACAAGCCCCGTTGGGTGAGTGCAATTTGAAGTATGAAAACCAAATGATGTGACATATCACGTGATTACTTCTTATACACATAATATGCCCGAAAAGAGAGGAGGGCAGAAAATTAAAACTGAGAAATTTTGACAGCACGCTTGCGTTAATTTTCTATGAAGTTTATTCAACCGATTGGTTGAAACAGATCACAACGTTTGTCACAGTCATAGTTTTAGAGACGATCGTTCTACTCGTGCATTTTTAAGTTGCCCACGTGTTACGTAAATGTATGTGCGCACCCGTGTTACATGAGAACTGCACTTTTTTCAGCCAATCAGTAACTGAGTAATTTTCTTGTATATTATTACAGCGTGAACAGTTAGTTCTTGAAGATTTCCCGTTCACACTCATCGATACGTTGTGTATTTTCTTGACTGATTTGCACAAATTGATGCTCTCTCACTCTGCTGTTCGCGGTGCGTAATTTCTCATTTGTGACTTGGGTGTCCTGTGAAACAGGAAGCCCAAGTCTCAAATCACTGCGCTGGTCTTCTTCATCGTGTGTCTTTCACAAAACTCACTTCGGGTGCAGTTACGCGTCCAAAAAACAACTCTAGACATTTTTTGAGTGCTAAACAATGTCTGGCCTTTTGCGTTCTTGCGTGGAGAACACAATCCAATGTCTTTGTCTTGTGTGTAACTTCAATTTGCTTCTGCTGGCTTTATTTTAATGCGTTCTTCGAAATCCTCCAGTCCCGAGTAAATGGTATGCTCTTATATCTTGATTTATAAACTGCATATTTTTGTTGTCTTTCTAACCAGGCTACGAAGTCCAAGAAGCCCTTGACTTTGCCAATAACATTCATGGACGGAACAACGAAAACTCTCCTGTCAGACTCTGCTACTACAGCTAAAGAACTTTGTAGTCAGCTGGCGGACAAGATCTCGCTCACAGACCAGTTTGGGTTCTCACTTTATATTGCCCTCTTTGACAAGGTAAGCAAGTCTTAGACAAGCCAAGAGAAGTTCCCTCCAAGGTTGAAACCTCACCTGTTGACCATATTTTAAAAAAATACATTTCAGTGTTACCTTTCTGGCCAAAATGTTATATGCCTTTGATTTTTGCTCGGTTTACACTCCTTACTTAGGTCTCCAGCCTTGGTAGTGGAAGCGATCACGTGATGGATGCAATTTCTCAGTGCGAACAGTACGCCAAAGAAAAAGGCGCTCAAGAGATGAACGCGCCATGGCGGCTGTTTTTCAGAAAAGAGATTTTCTCTCCATGGCACGATCCAGTTGTGGATCAAATAGGAACGAATCTGATTTACCAACAGGTTGTTCGTGGAGTCAAGTTTGGAGAGTATCGCTGTGATAAGGTAACACCACCCTCTTGATCAGCAGTATCGTGCATCTGTGTGCTAACCTATTAAAACAGATCACAGGACGTAGTAACGTGACCTATGAATCTTGTACGCTGGGGATCAATAACGTACAAAAGAGATTCCATATACATTGACAAATACACTGTATAATATGCAGGTGTAAACTATAAACAGGAAACAATGTCTTGTTCTGGTCATTGCTGTCTAGGTCTTCCGTGAATGAGACTCCCTAGAGAGCCCGATGACCAATCAAAGAAACTAACCTGACGTCATAGCCTCACTGAGTCGGAACGGCCTTTGTTTGTTTTGTTTTGTTTTTGTTTTTTGCTTTTTTTGTGGAAGAGGTTGTTTAAAAATAGATCGGTCTGTGAAAATGCCGTGGCTTAGTATGGGTGGTTTTCGCTCCAAATCATTGGCTCCTGCTATAAATTATAATTCACAACGACTCTCAGAGTTCTACTCTAGAAACGGAAATTAACTATGTAAAATACCATTTGTTGTAAAACAAAAAGGACGAACGAAAAAGCTTTCATCATCATCAATTAATTTTTGTTTTTGTTTGTGTGTTTGTTTTTTTCGATTTCGATTAAGTTCGTCGTTTTGTGTCAATGTTCTTTACAACAAACATTACTAACATACTACGGTCTCATTGAATCTTTCTCCGTTTTGCATTTACTCATATTTCTCATATTTCTCATATTTCTCGAATATTTCAAATCATATTTCGAATCATATTTCTCGAATAATACTTGCTTACCGGCGCAATAACGTCAATCGTGTAACAGAAGTTATTATCGGCGTTATTACGTCACATCACATTAAGTTATTGTATAGCTGTTATTGCATAGCGAGTCGGAGCGAGTAACTGGTAGAACTACAAAAAATCAACTGCACCACCGTGACACGCCCCCTTTAACTCCTGGAGGGTTTCATTTCTTGGCAATACCGAGGTCCAGGTTCAAAGACTTTAATATGATCACTTGCGGTGACCCTTTCATTGAATCCACAGGGGTCCCTCTTGTATTGTGTTAAAACCTGCTGTTGTGTTTTCTTCTAGGAAGAGGACTTAGCAGAAATGGCAGCTAAGCAGTATTACGTTGAATACGGAAAGCAGATGATCCCAGATCGCCTCCTCAATCTTCTCCCCTCGTATCTCCCTGAAAGTCAACTTCAGGGGGGTAGGCCAGGACTGGAGAAATGGGCACATCTTATTATGGGCTGCCACAAAAAGGTTCGTGATTAAACTCTAATGAATAAAAGCACACTCCAGCAGGAAAAAAAAATCGCGTCATGCTAATGAATGAATTGGGTGATATATTAACATTTTCTGTCATGACTTGAAACCAATGACCTTCCGATTACAAGATGTCAGGTGCTCTGGCACTGAGCTATGGAGGCAGGCCATTAAACTAACTTTACGGAAGTTGACCCCGGTAAATGACTGAAATAGAGATGTAATTTTCCGATAGTGGCTAGGGGATCTTGGGAAAGATCCGCGTCCTCCAACGCAGGCTACTGCACCTGGAAGATCGTGTGTTTCAGTTTATTTAACAACAACACCAACAACAAGGTTTATTTGTACTGTAACTACAGTAGCTAGCTAAATAACAAATAAGTTAATTTACCACGCACAAAAATGTAACAGTGATAACATTAGCAGTAAGATAAACATTGTGAGGACATAGCGCTCACTTACAGAGCTAAGGTGCCAAGAGGTAGTGTGGAAAAAGAATGTTTTTATTTTTTTACAAGTGCAAACTCTTTCATTTACAGGGTTATTATACAGTGGACAATATCAATCCCCAGAAGGTCAAAGAAGACGTTGTCAATTATGCACGCTTTAAATGGCCGTTGTTATTCTCCCGATTTTACGAAGCCTATCAGTTCTCAGGTCCCACTCTTCCAAAGAATGACGTGATAGTGGCAGTGAACTGGACCGGTGTCTATGTCGTTGATGACCAAGAGCATGTGCTGTTAGACTTGCAGTTCCCGGAGATAACTACCGTAACAAGCATGAGGTATACATCCTACCACCCTTGGTCGTTTTATTATTTGCTGTTCCTGGGTAAAACTGTGAAAGGGCCAATGAAACATAATCAACGAAATTAAACAACAATTGTTAAGAATCCCAACTGGCCGTAGGCAAACCAGTTGGCTATTTACAAGTGCAGCCTAGAATTTGAACCAGGGACTACCAGGATAAAATTCAACGGGTCTTGAACCCGGGATATCTGGATCTCAAGGCAAGCGCCCCAACCACGAGGTCACACTGCCTCCCTCTTCGTAACGGTGAAAGTCTGTTTTGGGTGACATTGACTAACATGTCAACAACCTGAGCGGAAGTCATTTTCAGAGTTAAGTGATTTGTGTAATGTCAATAGATGGTATAAATACGCTAGTCGTTGATGTGATTGGTCAACAAAGTCATGATGTTATTGGACGACTGTCAGTTAAGCCGCTGGTGTCATTTTCTATGAAGACTATAATCAGTGACTGGTGCTTTTCGATCCGTCTTAGTCTTATGTCTTTATGTGCAATGCAGATAGAATTTGTAGACACCTGATTGTTAGTTGCAATGACGTCATTAAAATTTAAGACCAAAATAACTTTTACAGAATGGCGCGAAGCTGAAAGGGGCTATGTCACGTTATTTTGGGGTGTTTAGGGGAAATATTTAGTTTAGGAAATTATCGTCACATCACAAACAAGATGACTGAGCAAAAACAACCTTTGTCCAGTCGATTTGCTATGAACTTGAAAAAACTTCGGGCCGACCTTTTTCAAGATTACCCAAATGCATTCCGTTTCAAGCTTGTCCATTTGTGTCTATCCATGCCGCTCTTTCCTTTTGTAGTATTTATTTTATGTTGTGCAACGGTTTTGAGTGGTTATTGCAATGTTTCATTCCACTTTTCGGGCATTTTGGGTGTCATGAAATCACATAATTGTGCGTGACATTTACCTGTTGTAGAACAACTAAGACCGAAAGTTCAAGTTTTTCGCTGACTACAGTCAAAGGAGACGAGTACACTTTCACATCGGCTAACTCTGACGACATCCAGGAGCTGGTGCACTTTTTCCTTGAAGGATTAAGAAAGAGGTCCAAATATGTCGTAGCAATGGTGGATTATCAAAGTCCAGGTGAGTGTTGTGTTTATGTGACATTAATTGTCTGTATAGGGGTGATATCTGTTTACAAACATTGCTTCTGTTATTGCAATGTGCCAGCCACAGGAACAAAAGACTCTGGCTGGCACATTAATAGGGACTTTACGATCTACGATGCGGTCATCAACGAGAACGCCACAAAACAACAATGTCATTGGTTAAAAGAGGAAACGTAATCGTGCTGCACGCATTTTAGCACAAATTCGTGCGGTGCTCTGCACAACAACGACATGAAATCACCAAATTTGAGGTTTTGACGACAGCGCGAACGCACAAATGTGAATCTATCCTCTTTTCCGAGACTCGAGAGTTGGGGAGAAGAGCAAGGGGACACTTCGTGACGCTTATTGAAATCCGCCTGCATCTAATTACTTGCATTTCTCTACATATCTGGAAGAGTTACCTTATTTCGCCTCGAAACGCTTTTAATAATCCTGTTCTTGTTTGCTTAAAAGGTAGATATTGCCATTTATATCAGATACGTGATTTCAGCACCAATTGAAACTCGTAGCTTCGACTGTTGGATCCATAATGATATTTTTCCCCCGGGTATCTCACGTGAAGAAATCGGAGCTCTTTTCATATCATCATCATCATCAAATGCCATCTACTAGAAGTAGGTCGGCTATCATGGATCTCCAGCGAGTCCGATCTTCCGCAATTCTAACAAATCCATCATAGGTGTGTCCTAACCATCCTTTTTTTTTTTCTTTTGCTCGTCTTTTCATTTCAGCTGAAAGTTCATCATTCCTGAGTTTCAAGAAAGGTGATCTGATTATTCTTGAGAAGGACACAGGAGAAACTGTACAGAACTCTGGTTGGTGCCATGGCATCTGTGAGAGAACGACAAAGAAAGGCGACTTCCCTGCGGAATGTGTTTATGTGCTGCCGACAATTACTAAACCAACACTGGACACTTTGGTAAGTTAACTCCTTATTATTACACCTTGCGAAAGCGTATATGACAATTCTCCTCGGTCAGCCTAGTAAAAAGCGTGCCATTTTGAACGTCAGCAACTAATTGACGTCATAAATTTCCAGCAAACGTTATTTCAGCGTTAACAAGGACGCCTACTGGAAATAAAAAGGTAAACAAATCGACATATACTCCGATGGCTTTTTTAACTGCTAGGCCAGAATGTGAATACTAAAAAGTCACTTTAGGGTTTTTGGCCCAAATTGTTTTCCCGCCCCTTTTCTCGGTTCCCTTCCAAGTCACTGACGTTCTACCCTTAATACTTTAGCCAGTGTGGCTTGAGGTTTCGTTGGTTTTGTGGAGAGCGATCAGCGGAGCTGCGAGCAAAATTAGAGAAAGGGTTTTCGTTCCCACTTCACCGCTCGTTGACGCGCTCAGTACAAAAGTGACAAAACCATCAGTTACGCACACTATTTGTGTTTAAAAATGGATTTTATGTTGTGTTAATAGCTACGATTCTGGTGCTATGTGCCTCCATGTTCTCCGTCTTTTGTTTTGTTGCGAATGGTAAGTCACCCCTCCCCCCCCCCCCCTTGCCCCTCTCCTCCCCCTTTTTTTTCTCTCCTCCTCCCTCCCTGACGACCTACCCTCCCATTCCTCACTGTATAGTGAATATTCTACTGATGCCTGCCTAGTTACCATGGTTCTTGCAATCTTCAACCTGAATTTCGTCTTCTCTATTTCCTTAGGGTTTATTTAGTGACCAATCCTTGGTGAGCTCTGAGAAAATCATAGCGACAACTCAAACAGCCATATACCAAGACGAAGCTGATGACTTTGAAAAAGCTCACACGTTAATGGAATATTCCATCGACCACTTCCTACCACCTCCCAAGCGAACTCTTAGCAAAGCGCTTTCGTCCCAAGTGAAAAGAAGAGACAAGAACGCGCTTTGGGTCTTTAGCAAGGTAACTAGATTTGCAATGAAAGAGATGTTATATGTGAACCCCTGTGACTGATATGATTTATCAGTAGCAAGCGTTACCGTTGGGTTTCACCGAAGGGAACTTTTGGCCGTCATTTTTGCTCTCGCCCCTATTTTTGCTCGGTCAAAACATCCAAAAAGCCTGCTTCTCAATATTCCTCTTCTGTGCCCCACAGAAACGCTTGCTACACAGGCTAATTTATCAGTAATGTCTCGGAGATACTCGGAAAAATTCCGAGTGCTCTTTTGCTCTTTTGCGGGAGGCGCACCTACGAGCTTCCGATTGCTCAGTGATAGCGGAGCATCCAAACTAGTAATGGGAACTTTTAGTCATAGGTTCGATTCCTGCAAAGGAGCAATCGGATTTTTTTGTAGTTTCCCCGGGGTACCATTGATACGGATAAATACATATCTTCATACCTACTATTGGCTACACAACAGTGAGCATACCTCAAATCAAGTATAAAATATTGAAAAAAGTTTGCAGGACATGCAGCTGACTGTTTACAATTGTGCCGTATTCGGTTTCAAACACTACTGACAAGTCCAGCCAATTTTCTTCCCTCACCTGCGTCAAGAAATGCAGCGGCAAGTTCTTAGATGCCCAATTTTGATATTTTGATATCTCAACAGTAAGATAGCGTTAGATGCAAAGCAAAGATTAACGTCCCCGTATAAACTAATCAAAGTAGTTTAAATTCCGGGATAGCTTACTCCGGTCTAGATCTGTTTTTGCACATGGGTAAACATTAAATTTTGCCTACTCTTAGTTTTGTTATCATGTATTGGGCAGACGGATGATAAAGCCACGGTCTTTTCGTGTAATTCCATAAGATTCCTTAGTCACTCTTTTTGCCAAGTGCGTGTACAGGGGTATATGTGGTTGAATTTCTTTTTCTAATTAGTTGTTTTTAATATTATTATTATTATTCCTTCGAAGGATCCAATCAAATATCCACTGCTTAAACGACTGGCCGGACAAGAAGAACTTGCTCAAATGGCGACGCAGACCTTCCTATATATCTTTTTTGTTTTTTTTTTCTCGTCAAAGGGATTGTTTTTGTTAAACGCGTTTACGCGTGAAGAGAATAGAGAACACGGGAAAAGCGTGACAAAGGGAGGGGTTACAGAGGAGGGGGAAATTATCGATTGGAAATGGCTATCCCCTGAAGGGAAATGGAGATCGTTCATTTAAGGAGATCTCCTTAGGTGGAGGAGTGAGACGTTCGTGAAACAGTTGGTGTGTTTGTTCGTTGTTTTTTAGTTGGTTTGTGTGTGGTCCGTGTCATCAACAGAAGGAGATGGAAACTAAAGAGACTTGAATAGTTTAAAAAAGTTAATTGTGTAGTTAGAGTGTCTACCGTTTCTTCACTGTTCCTTGACTTTTCATACCTATTATGAAATACATGGGCGATTATCCTTCCAAGAGATTTCGCCAATCAACCGATCTCTCGGATGCCATATTTGAACCAGCTCTGCTTCACGTAAGTTTTAATGTGCTACAAACTGGACTGGACTGGTTTCGATTAAACTGAACTAGATTGGACTATAGAGTGTTTACACGTGACGTCGCGTCAGCCATGTTGAAGTACCTAAACAATATAACGGCGGCTATGTTGGTGTACCCAACTAATCCTCTGGGAATTGAGCTGTATTATCATGCAAACGTTTTCCTTTGTTTCGGTGGAAAAACCAGGGTTCTGATCACGTGAAAACACTGTATATTGAGGGACTGACTTACTGCCATACAGCTAAGACATACCAGGATCAAATGATTATTCGTGACTATGCGTTATTCAATGGCTTTCATGTATTTGTGTAACTCAACTTTGCGATCTTTTAGGAACCATTGCGTGATGAGGTGTATTGCCAGTTAATCAAGCAGGTCACTGAGAATAGACTGCCGTAAGTAACAGAGCTTCCTTCATTTTTTAGCATTTGTCATGCTGAAAGTTATATGAACGTTATGATGAACAAAGCCGGATTCCAGATTTTGTTTAAAGGCCTTGTAACTGAGCACAGAACTGTAAAATGGCTTATTAGCACTAGTTATCAACTGATTCAGACAGTGCGCAGTTATACCCACTCGTTCCCATATAAAAAGTTATGCTTATTTTCTAGTTGTTAACACTGCCATCTCTCTTTATAGCTCAAGTGAAGAAAAAGGATGGGAATTACTTTGGCTTTGTACTGGCTCCTTTGCTTGCAGGTTAGTCTTTCGTTTGGTGTTTTGACGTAACTTGCCAGCAAACATCGGAAAAATCATATTCGTGCTGCACTTTTTAGTATAACCGCTGTCAAACCAAACCGCATTTTTTATATGCCGGTGCTTGAGCAGAATGAACATTCTCATTTCTCATTCCTCCTTAGTCTTCCTGGAATGTTAGTCAAACCTTTTGTGAAAAGCCATCCTCACCCGGTGACAATTTTTTTTGGGGAGGGGTGGGGGATTGGGTAGGGGAGAGGGGGGAATTCTTCAAGCTGAGAATTCAAACGTTCAGAATTTAGTTTACTCGTAGTAAGTAGAGGTGGTGTTTACTATGGTGAACGGACCATTTCATTTCATCATTTCGAGTGCAATATGGTATAAATGAGGAATAATAAATCTCTCCGACTAGTCTTACGAGTGCTTATTTCCATATGGGTTTACTTATTAACCCTTTCAGAGCCGACTGCTTCGCCATTGACGAGTAATCTATAAGTGTCATTTGGCATTTATGGCGGTGAAAGGGTTAATCATATACATGAGAAAATGGAGGTCAGAAAGTCAAAACAGCAAGCGCCTTGATTTTCTATGAAGTTCATTCAACTGCTTGGTTGAAACAGATTACGTTTGTCGAATTAAAACCTCCACTATACTGTGGTTCAAAAGTCGTTTAACTGTAAACTTCGAACCCTGCATTTGCAATTTGCACTCGTCTTACAGATTTACACCAGTGTGACACGAGAACTACACACTCTTTTTTTTAGCCAATCAGAACTAAGTGTAGTTTATTTTTAGAGAAATTATCACGAAGAAGCTGTCTTTGTTCGGTTTTTACAGCTCTTTGCTGATGAGGGATGTGAACCAAGTTTTTCGCTCATGCTCCAACAAACAACCTCTTGCACCAGACTGCCTCTCGAGACTACAGAAAACGATTCGTGTAGGCCAGCGGAAATACCCACCACACATAGTCGAGGTTGAGGCAATACAGGTATGTAACAGCACCAAGTCACTGATGTGTCTCAATGAAAGAGATATACTCTACTATATACCTGCTTTATTAATCAGCGTTGCCTAGTAATTGATTTTACGTGTTGTTTTGTTTTCTCAGCACAAAACGACACAGATTTTCCACAAAGTTTACTTTCCAGATGACAGCGACCAGGCCTTCGAAGTGGATTCCAGTACGCGCGCCAAGGAATTTTGTGCCGTGGTCGCACAGCGCCTGGGACTGAAATCGTCGGAGGGGTTCAGTTTGTTCGTAAAAATAACAGATAAAGGTAAATGGTTATGTCAAAATGTGGCCGGACAAGTTGATCTCTCTCATTTTGTCTTCCTTTCCCTGGATGCCTTAAAGGCCCATATTCGCCCAAAAGTCATGGCGCATCGAAACTGAATTTCGTATAACACGAAATTACCTAAATATCTGACATGTTGTTTCCCGCTTGATTCGCCTGAGTGCCTTTAGCCAATCACATCACGTATTTGGACAAGTCGTCATTTGAAAAACAAAAACGACCTCAATGACTTTTGGGTGAACGTGGGCCTTTTAGAAGTTCTACTGTTTATATGTTTGCGACTTAGTTAACATAAGGTAAATAACCGATAAATGTAATCGGTTGTATGGTTTACGCAAAGTGTGGCCGCCCAACTCTTCATGTGTGTCTCTTTGTATCTGTTATTTTTTTGGGAATTTTCATTAGTCGACTAGTGCTAATTTGTGTATTGGTTTTTTACATGGTTCCCCCGTCCCCTTATTTTTAGCTTCGGACTTGCTTCCTCCCATAGCTTATCTCCGTCTAGGATGTTTAAACACAAAGACTCACTATAAAAACTGCTTTTTGTTCGAATTCATTCAAACACGACTGATAATTCAAGGTGGCGATTGACAAACAGCACCAAAAAGACAGAACCCCTAAAACATATCTCCAGGGCTAAAAAAGTGACTGGGATGATTAAAAGAAAAGAGCAACTGACAACAAATTAATGAACGAAATTATATATGAAATGAATCATATATTGAACTGCGGATATGAAATCAAGTAAAGCTATGATCCTCGCAGTTATGGACGCAATTTTAGCGATTGCGTAGAGAAACCTGAAAATTTCCGGACTTCAACGGGGTTTGAATCCGTGTCCTCGCGATATCGGTGCGACGCTCTAATACTACAAATTATAGTATTGCACATTGCAGACACAATGCTGTTAGGCGATTATTTTATTGCACAAATTATCACAGAGCTCTGTATGCGTCCTCAGTTGACTGATCAATCATCCGCATGTGCTAAGAAACTGGCCCTTTTGTAGTGTGTCTTCGTGTTTAAGAATTAGGGCTTACGGTGATAAAGAGTCTTGCTATTAACAACATGTTTCCTGTAAGGTTAATTAAATTTTGCAACGCCTATTTTTGCTTTTTGTTTACAGTTATCAGTGTTCCCGAAGGCGATTTCTTCTTTGATTTTGTCAGACACTTAACGGAGTGGCTAAAAAAAGCTAAACCCATGAAAGACGGTAGGATTTCTATTTCCAATGGTTTAACTCACCTTCGTTGTTTCACTTATCATGTTCAACGTTCAGGAATATCCGTGCGGCCATGATGTATCCTCTATTTCTTTACTTGACAGGCCAGCTACCGAATTTGACATACCAAGTTTTTTTCATGAAGAAGTTGTGGTCAACAACGGTGGTTGGAAAAGATGAAGCAGCAGACACAATCTTTCATTATCATCAGGTGATTGTAAAGGCTGTGTCACGGAATTTACTCACTGGGAATTCTAAAATAATTAGGATAGTACGCCCACTCCCATCAGACAATGGCTGTGTTTAGATGAGAGTATGTAGACACGGCAGTGACATCACACGAATTTTGATTGGTTATGTGTTGTCAGACCCTCGTTTTGAAGGCTGGTAGGAAGTATAACCGTGTATCAAGAAATTTTTTTCCATCAAGAAGTGAAAAAAAAGGCGTTTTCCTTCATTTGTCAAATTATTTTTGATAAATATTTATAAAAGTAATAGAGGACTTTTTTTCCATGTTTACATAGCCTCTTCTAAACACTCGGGGAGTTGGGAGAATTCTCGACAGTTATGCAAACCCGAAACGCAGGTCAAATTGTAATTTACTCGACGAAATTTCGAGTTTTATTACTTGAAGCGGTTTGCATTTCATATTTTACTTCATGTCTATGTGGTGAGGCTCTTTCTTGCTATGTGTCTTAATATTGCAAATATTAGGTTTTAATGCATACTTTGATGAAGACATTTTGGCTAAGAGCATATTAAGAGTTGATAATGAGTTTTAGGGTTCACATTACAACCACAGGTAGGGCAATACCTTGCCTTCCCACAATGTTGTTTTGCCAAATGGGCTCAGTAACTCGGGTGCAAACAACATTGTGAGTTGAGGATAGGCCGCAAAAGCTTTTGATCTATATATTCGTGTACTTTTCCCAGGAATTTTGTCACAAACTGCAGGTTAACAATCAGAAATTGCTACTCTTTTTCAGTGAAGAAATGTGTTTTAAGCTACAGTTGTACCTTGAATTTCCTTGATATGGATGGATATGTTGACCTGTATTTGTTCCTTTTTTTTTCATTTTCAGGAATTACCTAAATATCTACGTGGCTATCACAAATGCACTAAAGAAGAAGGCAGCCAACTGGCGGCTCTGATTTTCCGAGTTAAATATGGCGAAGACAAGAGAGAGTTTCCCAGCATACCGTAAGAACAACTTTTGCATTTGAACTTGCAACCATTTCTTTTCTTAATAAGTAAATAAATAAATAAATGATTTTTTTTTCTTTTTCAAATAGAAGTGGCCATATGCCACGTGTCCGCGAAGGGCTTCAAATATACTTTGCGCTCAGCAATCTTTGCCATCTTTACGGGATGTCTCATTCAGTCCCCTTGCCGATTCACAAAAGAACGATAGTCCAGCTGTCAGATACTTTTTCAAGTGACTGGTCGTGTGACTTGAAGAAACCACTCAACTAACAAGACAAACGAACGAAATTCAATGACACAAATTTGTAATCCTGAAGTGGTAGCGATACTTTCGATACGCGAACCGTTTTAAAACGAGTGCCCAGTGAGTTTGCTTTTTGGAAAAATACTCACTAAGTCAGATTTACACCTAATAGGGTTTTAGAATGAAACATTGAAATATTTTGTAATCCTGTTGTGCGAAGAACTTGTGTTACTCCTTTGAATACTCTCCGGATACTCTTTTGATATTTTTTCGATTTGATTTGTTTTGACAGCAAAATGCTGCGTGAATTTTTGCCGCCTGACCTAATTCAGGCGCTATCTCCAGACAATTGGAAAAGGGTGAGTTCTTCGTGTTTTGTACTCTTCCTGGTTTGGAGAAATATTTGTGAAAAACGGTTAAAGGGTCCACTCCAACAAATTAAAACTTAACATACTGTTACATCAAGTTAAAAAAAAAAAAAGGAAAAATATGGTTGTAGAACAAAAGCTGAAATTTATTTGAACCAATGTTTGGTGAGGAATGTTTGAAAACTTTGGAAAGCCGGACAGTTTGAATTTTGATTCGTTGTTATCATGGTCATCCACACTCAAAAATATCTATGAGTAGTCTCTCGTACTTCTTCTATTTTTACTCCCTTTCCTTACCTTTTCCTCTTTTTCATTGGTTTCATTTAGTTTGTTTCCTTGTATTGTTTACAGGCAATTGTCGCAGCCTTCAATAAACATGCGGGCAAATCAAAGAAAGACGCTAAAATTTCCTTCCTGAAGATCATTTACAGATGGCCGACATTTGGGTCGGCCTTCTTTGAAGTCAAGGTAACCTCACCAAGGAAGCTTAAAACTGACAGAGTTCTTATCAAATGTTGAGTGCAAAGACTAAACCCTAAATCTACGTTTGTAATATCATTAGTTTCATTCCTTTCAAGAATGTCACCAAAGCGGGGATGGATGTCTTGTACGGCGTTTTCAGCGTGTTATGAGATCCCCCATTCGCCGAATCTTGATTTAGGATTCTATCCTATCGTTGGCAAGACGAGAACGGCAAAGAAATGTATCAAAATGTTAAACGCACTTGCAGGGCGTGCAGAGCGTGCAGAGCTATTGTTTTTACTAATTAAACCTTGCTTAAGGTCCCTGTTGTCAGGGCGAGAACGGCGAGGAAATGTACCGGAATGTAAAACTCATGTG
>NC_090895.1:21095512-21130512 GCF_036669925.1 Montipora capricornis | reverse complement strand
CCTGTTTAATTTGAGAAATGGGTTTGGTCTAAAATGCACGAGATTCTGTCGCCAGCCTTGGAGCACAATCTTCGTCAGATCTGTTTAGAGTCTCAAAGCCGAACGCCCACTTGCGAGGCTTGGATTGATGTGACAATACTCCTTTTTTTCGTCTTACAAACTCGTTGCACTTCTAGATTTTACCTTCAGATACAATAACTACGAACACTTTGCGAACATTTTAGGAACTTATCCACTCACTCAAAGCTAAAAGCACATTAAACAGCGTAAACACAAAAGAGGCAGTACCACTATAATCAACTGCTAATTTTTCTTTCAAATGAATGGTCTTTCTGTTGGATTTTCTTCACATAAACAAAGGGTGCAACCACCTTTTAAGTAGGAAAAGTATGGCCCACGAGGTTTTACTGTTTTACGAACGTATTAATGTATCGATAATGCTTAATATGACACTAGGGTAGATAGCTATGTTGAAAAGTGTTTTGTGTTAGGTGTCAGTATTTTGAGAATTACACGAACGTATTTCATTTGTGCACATGCAATATTATATTGTAGTATAACTGCGTTAATTCTAGTCGCAAATTTCGTGAAGAAAAACTTCACATGGGGTGTTATCAATGTGCCAGTTAGAACCCTATTGGCTGCCAAAGCAGACTTTCTTTTTCCCGGTTGTTGGCACATTTGTAAAAACAAGCCTTGTACTGTAAGGATTATTGCACGTATTTATATTTTTTTTATTTTTTGTTAAGATTTCTCTGAAAAAGATAAGACTTTGTCTAAAGAATTTGCATTTTTTTAAAAATAATAATTTGAATTTAGAACCCCCTTATTTAATTCCTTTGTTTGTTAAGTCGGCAAATAGTTGCACCCTGTGATGACGTCGAAAGACAACATTGCGCTGTTTTATTAATATCGCAGAGTATTTGCTGATCTTTATTACCATTGAATCTAAGCTACCTTAATGCCGTACTTTTTTAGATTATTTTTCTTTGCAGAAAATTAATTCAGTTTTTAGTGAAAGGAGGTACGATACAATGTGCTCTTTTGTTTTTTCAGTCACGTGCAAGTGAGATGCAAGGTGGTTCCGTTTTCTACCTTTCGCTATACGAAAACGGAATCACCGACAGGGTCATTTTTTTACATAAGGAAACTATGCTAAATAACTTATACAGCTGGTACCAAGACTTTTGATGGAAAATGGGCGTATTTAGCAGTAACCATTTGAATCGATAAATGTGATTGGCCACATGAACACTCGCTTAACGCATCTGTACCTGGTATTGTCTTCCTTAAAACGTCGACCTTATAAAATATTAAGGAAACTGTGAAGCCCAAAATAGACGTTATGAAGATTCGTCCCTTTCAGGAAAACGAACCCCTTGCATCCATGCTCGTGTAGCTTCGTCGTTTCTTAAGCCAGTCACCAGGGACGTTGTAATATCTGAGTATTGGTCCAGCTTTTTAAACCGTTTAGCACGATTTTTTCGCAAGAATATGGTAAATGATTGTGATATTATGATATTGCACTGTATTTATGAGCTTAGTATTTAAAACATTTTGGTTACCGTCTACGATACATGAAGATATCCAAGCCTATTACAATTCCCGTAGACGGGAATTAGATAGGTGCCAGGTTTATCTGTTGTTACATAATTTTGTATGGCATATTAGATTAGAACTAATTTAATTATGGTTGCTGTCTATAGTAAATCAAGGTACAATGACCTTGTAAAATAGTCAGTGTTAGATTATTTGTCTGTTTGGTAGTAAAGTGTGCTTACCATTACACGATTTGTGTCGATGTTTTCCATTGTTTCGTCCATGAATAAAACTAGTAGCCTACAACTCCAATAATAGTTCCGGACCATGGAACGGCATTTTCACATATCAAGCTATTTTTAGATTTTAGACGAGTTCTTTAAATAAGGTTTCTCTTGCACAAGTGACCATTTTCAATCACATGTGTAATACTTTCTCATCGAAGACTTGCAATTAGCTTGAAAGGTCTGGTGTCGCCGCAAAATCTATCTAAAAAAGAGCCCCCAAAATCTATTTTCCATAAATTAGTTGTTAAGGTCGAGTTACGGGAGATAGAAGCCTCCTTCATAGTGAATTCAAAGCAAATTAGAAATTGTGTAGATCGCATAAATTTCGGGGTGGAGGATGGATTGGTCATCTTGATTTCTCTCTCCCAGCCACCCGCGTGCACAAAGCTTCCAGGGAGCTATTCCAAATACTGCTATGCCAATTGATGTTAGGCTGCACTATTGTACTTTGTGTTGCATGTATTGCTTGAACAATGAGAACGAAGCTATTCTCCCTTTGACTGAATCCCTTGGTTTTCCTCTATACTTAAGGAGGTGCATCCGCAGGGGAGCAGTCGCTTCCCCGAATGTGGACCGGGTTCAATTCCCAAATTCGGATCAAGTCATATTTGGGTTGACTCGACCAAACGGTTTGTTGGTTGTCCACTCTGTTTCGAGAGGTTTTTTTTCTGTGGGTACTCCTTTCCTTTCCTTCCCTGTTCCTTTTTCACTTTCCTAGATTGTTTACGTACATTCCATGCTATTCCAGCAAAGATTGCGTAACCGTTTTTACCTTACCTGTATCAATATATAGTTATTGTAAAGATACTGTGCTATCGTGCAATCGACACTTGAACCAACTTTGTATGTTTGAACTATTTTATAGTGTTGTGTTTTTGGTGGTAACGGCGACCCATAGCTCTGGTGTTGGCAAAATGTTTACACCTCTAATCTTTATGGATGCAGCTCTAGTCTAGGAACCCTTCTTATGACTGGCTCGGAAAGCATCGGGCACGGAAATATTCGACTGAAACAATAATTCCTAGCCCTGAAGACAACTGAGTTGTTTTTTTCCAATCTAACGAAATTGGATAGGTACGGATCAAATTCCGATATGTTACCGATCCAATTCCGAATTTCTGCCGATCCAGTGAAATTTGTGCACATAATTAATTGTGCTGAGTGTACCGATCCGGTGAAGTTGCAGGTTGTGAAGTCCTGTTGTATCCGAAATTCGTTCGTTGTTTTAAGAAACCGACATGGCTGCTCGACATGGTGTAACTGATATCCACAAGATGACTGTCCACAAAGCAGTCAAGGTTCTTTAACTGCATCATCCAGAGATGGCGAAGTGGTGAGAGCACTCGCCTCCCACCAATGTGAACCGGGTTCGATTCCCAGATCCGGTGTCATATGTGGGTTGAGTTTGTTGGTTCTCTACTCTGCACCGAGAGGTTTTCTCCGGGTACTCCGGTTTCCCCTCCCCTCAAAAAAACCAACATTTGACTTGATTTGTGTTAATTCTTAATTTCAGTTTACAGTGTCCCCAATTAGTGCTCCAGCGCTAGAACGAGTAGACACGGCTTAAATAAAGTTCCTTTTTCCAATAATCTTGACGAGTTCTTTATTTAACAAAAATTTACATATTTGTTCCACACGAAAAGAGAAATTTCGTATCTCCAAGCGGCCATGTAATATCCTATTTATTATATAAACACCAATGAAATACTAAATCATTTTATGAAAAGCATCGAAAGGCTCGATTTTCATATGTAACCATACCAACAGTGATCTTTTCACGTGTGAAAATAACATGTTTTCGCGCGAGAGCTCACTTGGTATTTCATTGGTGTCTATATAATAATCGGATTTTATTGCCCATTGAAGCTTTTCTAACTATAGAAAGAGTCATTGGCTCCTGTCTCAAAGCTAATTCGTTTTCCACCCTTCTGGAACGTTAAAGACCTTAAAATCTTCATAAATTACGAAAGTTCCTCGGCTGTGTGATAATTCGCTTCAGTCGGGCAATGTAAAGGTATTTTCCTCGGAGAAAGAACTGTGAATTAAAGTGTTCCAAAGGATCATTCTCATGTCTTACGTCTGCACATGACCCGAGCAAACCAGTGAGGAAGAAGACAGCTCCAGGGTTCCCCAGAGCTAGTTAGAGCTCTTCTTAACTCAGTCATGTGCATTCCAAAAGAAAAGAGCTCTGGTGACAAGATTGCCGCTGGATCAGAAATCAAATCACTGCTCATGCGCGCTATGTTGTCCAGTGAATTATTTAATTAATCTTACATAATTCTAGTAAGCGTTTCACTGACGTCCAGCCGTGGATTTTATTTGGTTGTCCCTAATATAGTGTTCCCCTCTATAGCTCGTTCACAAGGCTAGCTTTTTTGCTCATCTCCCATAAACCTCCTTCGATTCATCAATACGTTTGAAACGTTCTGGCAACCGAACATCGTGCTGGACCAGGTGTGGCTATTGACAATAAAAAAGTGTTTTCTTCCCTCCTCTATCCTTTAATTAATATCGCTTTTCTTGATAATTTCTTGTTCTCTTCTTGCTCCTGTCATTTTATGTTTCATGAAATGACCAAAATAAGGAACCAAGTTTGTTTTTTGGAAGAGGAAGTGCTTAGTCACCAAAAAGTGATATTATCGACTTGACAGGTTTCGTGAGTAAATCAATTATTGGGCAGCTTTGAAAAAAGCCAAATGAATAACTACTTGTGCCAATCCACAGAAAGCTTTTTTTTCCGCAAAGTCTGATCTTCTGACATTTTACTGGTGGCCCATAGTTTGTTGGCTCATCGGGAGACTGGGACGTTGCCAAAAGAAACGTAAATCATATAAATATCCCAAATGAGAATGAACTCAATAGCTTCGTTTTAGATCTCTCGATCTTTCGATAAGTCCACACATCTTTGGCGACCAAGTCTATATCTTGTCTCCGTTATCACTGAAGCTTGACCATTCTCCCATTAGACTCCGAGCTTGCTCTTCCTCCGGCATTTTGCGGTATTTCCTGAAAATAGATATACATATATGAGGAAATAATACTAATATACATTTCTTTCATTCATTAGTTCTTACACAGGAACGAATGAGCCCATCAAATTGACCTGCTTCCACTAACAGAGTGGCTTCATAGCTCAGTTGGTAGAGCATTGCAGAGGTCATGGGTTCGAATCCCGCTGAAGCGTAGTAGTAATTTGCGTGCACGCGCGTACCACGTTTTTTAAGGTTTCAGATGCGGACAGCATGTCACATGTTGAACGCACCTCAAATCAAGTGCTTCGATAAAATATTTTCACGTATCTCGCAATATAACTAGCTCTTGTAAGGGCAACCTCTAGTTTGTTAAATCAATCTTCGCACAATAACATTAGGTGTATATTGATTATGTAATCAACAGAATGTTGCGTTTCTGAATGCATAATTGAAAATAGTGTCGTGCGTCTGTTCAGTAATAGAAAACAGATCAGGTCAAAGTGTGGTATTTGTTTTATATAATAATGAATTGAGATTTCTTGATGATGACGAGAGATCCTAGAGAAGAACCAATTAAAATGTAAAATTGAGCTTACTATACAAATAGGTTATGAAGTGCAAAGCGGGTATTTGCATTAAAACAATGTATATTCAGTTCACTGAAGCAAGATAAAGACCCAAGAGTAAGTAACTTGTATTGTTTTTTTAATGTAAATACCCTCCCCACCCCCCCCCCCCTCCCCCACCCCCACAAAAAAAAACGTGTTGCATTATAGGATGGTGAAAACAGTCAATTCGTATGATTTCCCATACATATATTGTGTTACTTTAAAAAAACTTACTTGAATTTCTGACTTCTTGCCCCTACATATTGAAAAAAGAAATACGCTCCAAAGATGAGGATCAACACAAAAGCCACCGCAAAAGTAGGCGCAAGTGTGGTATGTGGATGAGGAGCCAAAACATGCGTCTCTACAGCATTTCCTTGCAACAAAAAAATAAGACTATAATGTCACTTCCTGAAGCGCAGAAATAAGAGCACATTCTTGTCAAACCTTTCGAGTAAATGCAAAACCGTGGAAGTTGTAGAGTTAACCCGGGATATTTTCACGTGTTGATAGCAAACAGGAGCCCATGGTGGGCTCCTGTTGAAAACGAAAGCTCTTTTTACAACTTCTCGGCAAATCTGAAACTTCACTCAAGAGCACAGTTCAGGGATTTTAGGCAAGGTGAATCCAACGAAATGTTGAATAAACCGATACGACGATCAAATTAATTTTCACAGAATTAGAAGCAATGTTCCTTTCACTCGACGTTCAATCTCGTACCCAGAGTCCTCGGGCTTTTGGGTCAGCGGGTGAGCCCCCGGAGAGACTCTTGGGTAATGCACTCCATTTTTCCAGAAAACGTGGGTTCACGTCTTATTGCGCATGCTTGAGTTCAAACGGAAACAGAAAAGAGAAAACAGAAAACAGTAGAAATGGCGGGTTGAAAGTGTTCGAGAAACAAAAGTTTTAGCCTTTCACAGCATAAAAGAAACTAGGGAAATGATCATTGGCTTGCTGTAAGAACAAGTGAAGATGAAACTCCTGACGCTTTCGGTAAGTGTATTTTTAGTGTTTCAGCGTGCATTCTATCGTGCAGAATATCATCGTGCAAGCAACACTATCGACACTGTCCTGACTTCTACTGCTATTTCATGTTTAGTACATAACTCTGAATGACTTTGACAAGACCTTCTTCCACGGATTCCTCTCCAAAGAGACTGATGTAATGTTTTCCCACGGTACTTTTGCAACAGCAATCAGTTTATTAGCAGCGTGGGAAAATTCCTTTGCGGTATTGAACATAATTTAAACCCCGTCGTTTTATTATATTTGTGATTTATATATTTCTGAGGTAGAAAGAACAAACAGCACTGAAACTAGTTTTAGATGTTGAATCTCCCTCCAAATTATGGGGTTACCGACTTCCTGTCAGACTGCCATTGTTATGCAAGCGACCAATCACAAAAATAGTTCAAGTACATCATCCCAGAGTCTCACCGGGCGCTTACCCGCTAACCAACAAGCCCATGGACTCTGGGTACGAGATTGAGAGTCTCTCCGGGCGCTTACCCGCTGACCAAAAAGCCCGAGGACTCTGGGTAAGAGATTGCTCGACTTTCTTCCCGCCATCCACAGCTTATGTTAATTTTGTCCAATCAATTTTATGCACATTTCAACTACTTGTTAGGATTTTGTTTTCATCAACACTTACTTTGAACACCTTTTGGTTAAAGAAATTCCTCTAGAAATTTTCACAGATCAAGCTATTTTTAGACGAGTGCTTAATTAAGATTTGGCTTGCACTTATGACCTTTCCCAATCCCATTGGTAACATTTTCTCATGCAAGACTTTTCATTAGCTGTTAAGGAAAATCAATCTAAAAATAACTCGGTGGATAAAAAAACGTCGTTCCACATATACAATGAAGTTGTACGCTCCTAGTCATGGTCTCCTGGCAACTGCTGACATTTTCAGTCTTTGTTTTAATGCGTTTTTGGTTTTTCGCTCTTGCTTTTTGTTTGTACGTTAACCTCATTTATCTCAGAACTACATTTTGTGGATTTCTGCGTTGAGTCAAATACAATTCACGGGCCTCTTGTGATCGCATCCTTAAATGGCCCTTGCCAATTCACTACTGTTAAATATCCCCAGTTTTTCGTGAAACTGAATTGAAAATTGATTCGTTGGGAATTTACCGTCTCGCCTGAAAATCATTACGCACAAATGAGCGTTTTCATAATGAAGAAGCATAAAAAGTCTGCGAAGAACCCATATCCCTCACATAGTGTCTTATATGCTGGCTATCAATTGCTCCGTTATTTTTAGGTTAGTGCGGCTGTTTTCAGCCCAGACAGAGGGGGTGTAATTTGCCCTTTCCTTTTTACTGGTATCAAAAGTCCATCACCCAAGAGAGAGAATCTGGTATCAGGTTTGTCCCCATCAGCATCCAAAAAGTGTCTATTTTTAAACAAAATTTTATGGGAAAATAAACAATAGACTATATCAGCTAATTCAATGTCGTGCTGACCCAAGTCTTCCGGGGTGAAGATTCTTTGTGTATTGCTTCTGCAGTATGTAAAAAGTCTCTGTTACGAGCCTAGAAGGCCCATCAGGCCGGCGCTGCTAGTCCATCGCGGGGTTACCCCAGCATTAAATTCGCCGGTACCCATTTATACACCTGGGTGGAGAGGGACACCGTGAGAGTAAAGTGTCTTGCCCAAGAACACAACACAATATCCCCGACCAGGACCCGAACCCAGACCACTCGATCCGGAATCGAGCACTCTAACCATGAGGCCACCGCGCCTCTCACAATGGATTATGTAGCATTCACATTTAAATGATCTGGAAAACTTGGAACGAAACGTTTTATTCCCAATGGGTTTGAATTGGATACACCATTGAGTTAACCGCTACGGTCTACTGTTTTCCCGCAAAACTTTGTTTAAAAACAGGCACTTTTCTAACGCTGATGGGGACTAGGCCAATTGACTCTTGGGTGATGGACTCTTCCTGGTATAGAAAGTTTCAGGAGTATCTCGAGGACCACTAAAAGGCCAGTTACCAGTCAGCTCTGGGTGTGGAGGCTTATATTTCATGGATCGGTGCAAGGTTTCCGAGTCTACTTGGTTTCCCATAGACCAGTCTCCTCGTTGAAACCCGAAAAGACCCTGAGGACAAGGCTAGGTTGTAAAACGGACCTCGGTGGTGTTCAGGGTTTGGGTCCTTTGTTTCTGTTGTTTCGTTTATTTGTTTTCCTTATTTAACAAGATCATTCCAAAATGTGTTGAAACAGCTAAGACTTGTAGAAATAGTTACCCTTTCGAAGCTTGCCTTCTTTCTTGCTAGCAAAAAGGCAAAAAGAGCAAGGGTCCAGGTGATTAAATTGTGAAAGTATGTATAATATCAGGGGTTTACAAGCAATGTTTGAAAAAGACCCTGATGAAAAAAGGTAGAGCCTTTCGAAATATTGGCCGTATATAATATATTCCTCCACCATATAATCAGCCTTAATCTTTATCTTTAGATATATTATACTTTTTTTCGTAATATTTATTGCCATATGATCAGATCCTTCACCAGGATTCGGTGCTCTTGTTTTGACACGCTGGTCCTTGCTTATACAGTTCTAGTTCCACTTACAAAGCCTGTTTTTTTTTTCCCTCGCCTTTGATCCCGTTTTGAATCCTCAAAAAGGGCCGCACAGGATTAAGCTATCAACAAGTTCTAATCTGAACGGCAAAGAAAATTGTGTTGGTTGTTGTATAAGGAAAGATGGTAGCCTACCTTGTGTGTTGTATCCAACTCCGCTCCAGTGATGTTTACATGACGTTACAACCAACAGTACGTCATAGGTATCGACTCCATATTCATTCTGTGCCACACATGTGTAAATCCCCGTCATGTGTTCTTCAGCCGATCGTATTGTTAATGCACTGTTTTTTGTACTGTTTTGTACCGTTTTTCCATCCTGAGTCCAGAAAATCCAAGGAAGCGGATATCCTGTGACGTCACATGGAATGACAATAGACTGACCCTGGGTGACTTTGACTTGCGTTAATTTATGACCATTGTTCTTTTTAATTTGTGGAGGGGCTGAGAAAGAGTGAATAATTTTCAAGTCAGTAAATGCTCTATTTTTAGGTGGGTGATATGGATTGTGTAACTAACGTCAAGAAGGGTTACTGAAGAGAGAGCAGGGAGAATTCAGGGTAACTGAAGAAATGCGTTTTCGATGCTCGCTCAGGGATGCTCCGAAAAAATCCGAGTGCTCCTTTGCAGAAGCAGAACAAACGACCTTCCGATGACTGGTTCGGACGCTCTAACACTGAGCTGTAGGAGACTCGTGGGAGATAAGTCATGAACCTACCGTAGGTTCATTTGACAATTGTCTCGCTTTTTAGCTTGGAATGAAGTGGTGCATTTTTGCCATATTGTGATGATGGATGACAATTGTTATCTACGGGTAGTGAAATGAAGAGATGTAGTTTTTTTTCCGATGGTGACTAGGGAATAATCGGAAAAGACCCGAGCGCCTCTTTGCAGGAGTCAAACCTACGAACTAGTTTAGATGATCTACCCCTGAGCTATGAGGGACTCATTGGAGTTGAGCCAAACGTCAAATCAATGTTTTACCCAATTTTATTCATATGTCCCTGGGTTAAGACTCTTTTTGTATTGAATTTACATTATAATGTAGCATTATACAATTAAATGATATGGATATACTTGGAACAAAACGTTTTATCCCCAATGGGTTTGAATTTGGCACAACATTGAGTTAGCCGATTTGGTATATTGAACTTAGTTTACAGAATTCGGGTTCCTGGAGAATAAACCCAACCAGTAGTCAGAGCGGAATTTGAGCTCAGAGTCAAGCAAATTGATGGATGGTACTCAGACCCTTTTCGATTGTGACTCTGGAATACTCGTTTCTCATGTGCCAGTTCATTGAGATATGCTTTGCAGCGATTTTTTGAGTATGCACGATAATGCTGTAACACCGTCTTAAAACGGCTACATCGTTCCCAATCTTCGTAATGAAGCAAAGGCCGTGTGAACTCGTCCTTTAAGGACGGTGCCTACTAATTCAAAGGTATTTTTGCCCCGGTTTATGACTATGCAGAAAATTTAGATCTTAACAAGTGCTATTGAAATCCAAAAAAAATAAAAAAATGGGGGTAACCACGCATTTTCCAAAGATAATTGATGAGCAATATTTGTAAAAAGCTTAAAAATACAAAGCAATGTATGGCGTTCTTTCTCAAATTGAAGCTTAATTATCTCTCAAAAATGCATGGTTACCCTCAATTTTCTCTTTGGATTCTAAGAGTGCTTACTAAGGTCTACTTTCTCCGGATAGTTTTAAACCGCGCAAAAATATCACTGTATTAATAAGCACAACCCATAGGAAATCCGAGTATCTCGAGATTCGCAGAACGTATGCGCAATAACAATAGTAGGCGCCGTCCTTAAGTAACCCGTCCCAAGCCCAAGCCCCTAGTACATACAGCTCGACATCAAATCAGCTTCATATTCTTACCAATCACGATAAGCCTCACGGAATCCCGTACACTGAAGGCTTCAAAATCAAGTTTACAGCCGTATAAGCGATCATCTAAGAGAGACACATTATGCAGTTTAAATGAAGCCGCGTTCTTGTTCCCATTCCATCTAACGCGCTGTGAGTGTGAGACCAGCCTCCCGTCTTTAAGCATTGTCATCAATGGTTTTGAAATATCTCCATTCTTCCATTCTCCGAATACGAGCCATCTAAAATGTAACCTGTCCGTCTGGCTTAAACGATATCTCCATGTAAACGTCACGTTGCCTCCACTATGTGAAATGGTAGGCTTTGAGGGAAGGCTCGTGAACCTTGATTGAAAACCTGTCAGGGGGCAATAGAAAAAAGAAGAGGACGTTGTGTGGAAAAAATATCCACGGATGAATTGCATGTTTTGCTGGCCCAAACTGTTTAAATGTAGGATACCTTTATACGGTGGATAAGTCACTATTCAGAGTATAAAATATACTTGACGTCAAACGTTGGCTTTTTGTACGCGCCTCTCCTTTTTTTAAATTGATGTTAATTGAAATGACAAAGAAAAGTTACATACATTATTACAATACTTCTTGGCCCAAAAAGAAAATACCCTGTTGACAACTAGTGTAACAGTACTTGATGCGGATTAAGGTACTAACGATAGTATAACTACTAACGATAAATATGCTCAGAGTGACTATACATATTTACGGTTACGTGCGCAAATAGAAATATCTTTGAACAGATTGAAGCGGTCGGATTATAGATTTCCTTATGGCAAGTGCTCACGCACTGTATTTACGCACGAAATTGTTTTCACAAAATAAACAAGCGAGGCTGTGCGAGCACGAAAGGAATATATTTAAGAACTGGCGACATGACGAAGTGGCCTCAGTACTGCATTGGGAGCTATGAAAAAAGTTTAACTTTCCTCCATCGCAAAGTGGTATGACCCCAAAATAGAGAAAGTCGTGGAAAAGGAAGATGTGAAAATGTTATGGGACTGCACTTCCAGATGGATAAGGTGATGGAGCCTCCTCGACTTGATATCGTTATTCTCTACAAAAGATCACGAGAATGGTCGACATTGCATGCCCCTTTGATACGCGGATTAAAGAGAAAGAACAGGAAAAGCTTGAAAAATACAATGATTTGTGGTATGAAATTGCTCGAATCTGGGAGTGTAAACGTGTGAAGGATATTCCAATCGTGATTGGTGGGTTGGAAACTTTAAGCAAAGACTTTGAAAGTATCAAGTATCAAGAACAATTAGATTTTGTATTGAATTACTCAGCTCTGCAGAAATCTTGTTTGCTGGGAACGTCTAGAATCTTGAGGTAGGTACTGGATACTGAGGTCACGGGGTGTGACTTGCTACCTAGGGTAATACTATAGCCCTAGCTGCCCTTGTCAGGGAAACGACAAAGGGGTAGGAGGGAACCCCCTCAGTCTTGATTGACAGCTTTCTTAGGAGTTGATACCTTCGAAACATAAAGTTCCCCAGCCTGTGGGTTAAATGGCATCTCCATTAGTATGGTGAAATTTTAAATGATTTTCCAAATAATGGCGTGAATGGTGCTGGAGCTTCTAGTGAAGGTGCCTCGCCCTGCAGGTGTCCCGTGGGTGAGCAGCGCAGGCCCGGGAACATTCGTCATCCTGCTACTGCTAGATTTAAGTGGATTAAGGAAGCAAACAAGGTTTTAATGGAGTGTTACTTTAGAAGTAAACCTGTGAATGAGAATGATGTGCCATCGAGAGGATATAGGCAAAGGATGTTTCGTGCGTGGCAGGCACTTATGTCCAGGTTTGACCCTAATTATTAGATGCACGCCCAATTTTGACATCCAACACAAAGTGTCCCTTTGCTACCTATTTTCAACAATAAGGTAAGGGTAAAGGTTAGCGTTATTTTTAGCTTTGGGTAAATGCAGCAGTTAATCTTCACTTAAAGAGCAGCATTTGGGGGACACTTTGTGACATAAATTGTCTGTATTTTGAGACACAAGTGATGTTGAAGTTGGCTAGAACAGCAAGTGGACACTTCGTAACGCTTATTGAAATCCGCGTGCATCTAATTAGGGTCAAACCTGGACATATCTCCTAAGCTGGAGATTAAAGTGGTAAAGAGAAAGATAAGCCAAGAGGTGACTGAGCATATAAATGTTCAAGGTGGGGGAAATACGGCTGCACGTGGAAGCGAGGATGATGATAGAACTCAACGGGAGGAAGTGGACCTGGATTTTCGAAATGGGAATACAGGTGTCATGGACATCGAAGAACTGACACGGGGGAAAAAGACAGAAGGATGATTAGTGAAATATTGAGAATTCAAAATCTGGAGGCAATAACCAAGTGAATTTCGAAAAGGGTAACCAATGCCAGCTTGAAGAAATTACTAACAGGGTCAACAACATTCTAGACAAAATACCAACAAGAACTGCAACAGAAACGAACAAGCTCATTAATGCAGTAAGTATCCATGTTGCTACAGAGTTAGGCCTAAAACAGAGTGTATGGAGGCAGAACAAGCAGGCATGGTAGAAAGGGATGATTGAAGGAGATATCAAAATGCTCGGGAAAGAGATCAATATTCTGCTAAGGGAAAGAAAACGTGAATTAAGAAAGGAAGGCAAGATCAAACAACTTGAAAAGAAGTACAACGTCAGGAGAAAGTTCTAGAGTGACATTTTGAGTGTAAGTAAAGAGCACAGTCAACAAAAATGCGGAATGGTTGAATATTAGGTGCGGTTACACTAGATCTCTTGCCCATGGGGAACCTTGGGGTTACGGCTTGGGTTGGGTTTACCCAGGGTTATGATCGACTCCCCATTTGCGGTTACACACTTGTAAATTACCCAAGGGGAAGGTAAGCGTTGGCCTGTTTTGGTGGGAAGCTTACCTTTAAGATAAGACAAGATGAGATTTATTAGTTTTTCCACTAAATGGTTTTTGAAAAACTAATTACAATACAAAATACTTTAAAATTAAGGATCTAAAAGAAAAAGTAAACATCGAAGATCTACATCTGAACGACAAAGTTTTCTTTGGCTTATTTTCGGTAATTGTCACGATCGGCGCTTCTCTTAAACTGTCCACCTCAATTAAGTTCAGCGATTCATCGCTTCATTTTAAGAAGGCAACAAAGACGTCGACTTCAGTTACGCTTTCTCTAGTCCTTGCAACTCTCCAATTTATAATTTAGACGTCGACTTGCTGCTGGCCAGAAAAGGCGTGCTTGGGTATTTCCACGTCCGCAGTTGTTTACACAGTTCATCACAGCATGTATTTTCCTCGCGTTCGGCAATCTTGTGATTGGTTGAGCCGCTTTGGGGTTTTGTTAACCATAAGACTTACATCTGGAACTGTCATGGGCAATTCTTTTGTTCTTTTTGACGTATCCATGGAAATTTTCCACGGGAAATTTTCCTTTGGGCAGATCGGTTACACATAAAAAATTGCTTCCCCGTGGGAAAAAGCCACTTACCCAAGGGCAAAATGGCTAGTGTAACCGCAGCTATTATCATGAATGACATTGGGGATAACCAACATAGAGAATTGGAAACTATCCAGTGTAGAAAGATTCCAAACTGGAAAGGTCCTGGCAGGAACGGAGTGCAAGGATTCAGGCTGAAAAAGCAGAGGAGTCTACATGGGAGAATTGCTGAGCTGTTGAATAATCTTTTGAATGGAGACTAGGAGTTACCAGAACGGTTAACTTTTGGGAGAACGATCTTGTTTTTGAACGATTTCAGCAAAGGAAATGCAGTTGACAACCTCAGACCCATCTCTTGCCTTTCCCTTATGTAGAAGTTCATGACAGGAGTCATTGCTGGGGTAATGTATGAGTACCTGGAGGAGATTTTACTTGAAGAGCACGAGAGGTGTAGGAGGATAAGTAGGGGGACCAAGGACCAGTTACTGACTGACAAGATAATCCTTAAGGATTGCAAAAAGAGACATACAAATCTTCCCTTGGCGTGGCGTGATTACCGTAAGGCTTATGACATGGTGCCACTTAGCTGGGATAGTGGAATGTGTGGAAATGTTCGGTATTGCAGCTGAGAGACAGTTCCTCTTGAGTAGTATGGAAGAATGGAAGTCAGAGCTAAAATCATGTGGACAAGAGTTTGACATAAATAGGGGGATATTTCAGGGAGACAGCTTTTCACCATTGCTATTTGTGTTGTGCATGGTACCACTCTCGTTTGTGTTGGGAAGGTCAAATGCTGGTTACGTATGGGGTGGACGTGAGTCGAAGATAAACCATCTTTTGCTTATGATTAATGATCTAAAACTTTATGGGAAATCCTACAAACAGATTGACTCCCTGCTGCAGACAGACAACCCATACATTTATAGCACGGACATAGGATTCCAATTTGGGATAAAGAAGTGTGGGATGCTAGTTCTGAAAAGTGGTAAAATTGCTAAAAAGGAAGGAATTAAACTTCCTGAGGGGCTAGTTATAAAGGAGATTGACAACAGCGGGTATATGTACGTAGGCGTCCTGTTAAATGATCAGTTGGAGGAGAAGGAGACAAAAGACCTGTTCTGAAAGGAATATATACGTGGACTAAAATTAGTGCTGAAGACAAAGTTGAGTTAAAAGAATAAAATCATGGCTGTCAACACATGGGCAGTTGCACCTCTGAGGTATAGTGCTAATGTGGTAGATTGGAAGGTTGGCGAGTTAAAGGAGTTGAATAGAAAGACCAGGAAAATAATGACATTGCATGGTGCTTTGCACCCAAAAAGTGATGATGACTGGATGTACCTGTCACGACAGAAAGGTTTGGTTTGCTGCGAAATGTGTCTGAAGGCTGAAGAAAATGATTTGGCATTGTGTATTATGAGTTCGAATGAAAGGTTGATGGAAGGAGTGAGAAAGACAAAGATCACAGGAAGCACGAATTTAAACAGGAAAGACAGAATGCCACCTTGAATACATGGTCAGAGAAAAAAAAAGTATGGCCAATTCTTACGGGAAATGCCTGAGACAGTTAATGAAGGTAAGACCTGGGAGTGTACTAGGAAAGGTGATTTGAGAGTTGAAACTGAAGCACTTTTTTTTGCAGCCCAAGAACAGGCACTGAGAACAAACTAGGATGGTTCACTGGACTCTCTGCTGTAAGCATGACTTGAGCAGTTGAGCACTTGAGCTTGGTATGATCACCAACTGGATAGTGTGGTGGAAAACGGAAAATGTAAAATACTGTGGGATATGACCATACAGGGTGACCATGTTATCGAGGGCGCAAGGCCTTACTTCGTTGTTGTTAAAGAGGAGAGTAATAAGGAAATTATTGTGGATATTGCTTTATCGTGGGATCACAGACTGTAGGAAAAGGAGGGTAAAGAGATTGATTACTACCAAGATTTGAAAAGGGAAATTGGAAAACTATGGGATATCAGACAGCAGGAATGGTACCAGTAGGTGCACTCGGAGCAGTGAATAAAATGTTAGATACATGGCTTGATAAGCTGGGGATTACCATTAGAACGGGATTGCTGCAGAAAACAGCTTTTTTGGGAACAGCAAAGATTTTAAGGAAGGTGTTGGAAAGGTGAAGGAGTAGAAATGACTCAATGAACCTTTGGCCATTGGATATGGCTCGCTTCCTTGGTGTCGGTATAACATCCACCAGAGCTAAGGTATTAATATAATATGGGAAGACTTGCATGCAAATACAACGGGAAAATGTATCATGGTAAATAGCTAAATTTCATTAAAAAAAAAAAAAAATCTTCAAATTAGATGAAAGAGTTAAAAGTAAGGCTTTGTAGCAGCGATCCGGTTGTTCAATTTTGGTCAATGAAAACAACTACAATTATTAAAACTTTCCTCATTTTCATCTCAACAACGTTATTCTTGCATATATTTGCATTTTTTTCTGATATAGCGTTCGAAATTAATAGTGATAGATACCCATGAGGAAAATGCAAAGGAGAAACCTGTATAAATCACAAGGAAAATAGAAGGAAAAAAAAAACGTCATTTTGCACTCGTATTTATACAAACGAAGACTATTGCCCATCCTTGCCAAACGGATAAAAAAGCCTTAAGTGGATTAGCAAAGAATTAGGGAATTTCTTTGTTGGAAGCGTATTACGTACACACGGATATTAAATTGACAATCTTGGAGACAAAATCACTTAAAAAAAAAAAAAACGCCGGAAAATGTTAAGAACGTTGCACGCCACTTTTGCGATGTAATATCTCACCCTTCGACGTTTTTTATGGTTTTAATGAAAGTGTAAATTATGTTCCAAAGTTATTTTAGTGCATTTTCGAGAAGGAAAGTTAATGAAAATGGAGATTTCCTGAAATCCCGCGAACCGAGCGTCGTTAATTTACATACTTGGCGCATATGTCCAATTCATAATTTATTTGGTTTTCCAAAGCCCGACTATTTGTCCTTGTCTATCTTGTCAATGTTTCCTTCGCCAAAAGCATATTTCTTTTTAAAAAAAACTGAAAACTGATAGCCTAATCAAAGTTAGATATCCTTTTTTGTTTGGTTGTCGTCAGGAAGAGATTCAACTTTAATAATACAAAAAAATGAAGCGGCCTTTCCCTCTATTTCCCGCGTATACATTCCCAGAAGCTCATTTCCGATTATTTTGTCCCTGAATGTACCGTAGTAAAAATCTGGTTTGCCTCAAAATTGCTGCAATTGTCAAATCCAGCCAGTATTCAGCATCGTTCATATTGCGACCTCATATATCATTTTAGAATTTGATAAAATCGATAATTCCTTGAAGTAAGGGCAGTACTTTTCCGATGCGTGCAAGATCATATTATCATACGCGATCCTACCCTATTTAAAATGCGACAAAGAAATGACCTGTCTTCAAGAGAAAAGGCAACAGATCCTGGGATGGACATTTTTAAAGATAGTCTTATTAAGACAAAATCAAAACAAAGATTCAAGTTTTTTAAAAGCGAGGGTTTTTTCTAAATTGAACAAAGCTATCAGGATAGAACGAAACTGGCAGAAGTCTGATTTAAAGTAGAAAAAAAAAACTTACCTTCCGTTTCAGAAAGCAGCAACCCGCAGACCAACAAGATGATTAAAAACATTGCTTTCGTTCGACCGGGGAAACGGCTGTGAATATCAGCAAGGTTTTAAAGAATTTCCAGCCAAATTTTTGAGGAAGAAAACATGGCTTGAAACTCAGTTGCTGACCACAGCCTCCAAGTTTTCGAGAAAAGTGCAGTCAAAAGTGTGGTTTAATTTGTCCCTAAAGTTTGCTTGCGTGGAACCGTCTATGAGTAGATAAGATTGTTTTCATTCAGGTTTAGACGTGAAGTCCGAGTTTGCTCTTTGAAGTTCAAACAAAGACCCCTACGGCAACTTCTTCAGGTGGCAAGCAAAAGAAAAAACATCTGTCATTCTGCACCAAAAAAATTGCAAAATGTAACGTCTTTCTACGCAATTCCAACAAATTCGAAGACCGAGGACTTTTCGTACGGCAGAACGTTTCGCTTTTCTTTCTTAGAGTTTAACAAACAACAGAAAAAAATCTATGAAGGGTTCGCTAACCATGTTTTATGGTTTCCCACAAGTTGACATGTGGTGGCCGTAAAAAATTCATGAAAAACTAAATTATAATATATGTAAAGAGATAATAAATGCTCTTGCAAATATGAAACAATGACACAAACACAAGCCTAAAATATTGATATTTTCGCATTTTCGTGTACGTATTACCTTCCCTTGAAATTCAATGGAGCGAGAAAATTCAACCAGAGAGCTTAACTGGTGAAGATTTTGGAAACCGAATTTATGTCCTTTTATAACAACATTTCCTCTTTAATTGAAAGCGATCTATACTTTTGGATCGAATTTCTTGTTTTAATTATTTTGTTTTTCATGTTATGTCACGGTCATAAGAAAATAATATCCACCACTATTGACTCATTTGCTATTAATAGCAAAACTTAAAAGATGAGGCTTCTCCTTTTTAAGCACGTTTCGTATGTTTTGAAGGCAATTAAATCTAATTTAGTAAAGATATTGAAAAGCGTTTCAGCCTCCCCTGGTCTTTTCAAAGTTGTTCCCCATTTTCATGTCGAGGAAAACACAATTTCAATTGATGCCCCTTCCTTAAAACTTAAAAAAAAATGTTTTTATTCATTACGTGTAAATACTTTAAAATTTAACCCCCCACTCCACCCCCATCATGATCACGTGGCCAAAAGGAAGGGAGGCCTGTGGGGACGAGAATAGTATCACCTGTCCTAATAGACCATATTCATATTTTCAATATTGGAGTGGAACTAGCTTGCAATGAAGGCTAGTGCGGGGGAATATATTAAAAAAGTACGTGCATTTGAAAAGATTCCCCCGCATTAGCCTCCATTGTAAGCTTCAAGTTCCAGTCCAATACTGAGAACACGAATATGGTCTATTCCCCGAGTAGCGATCCTGTCAACGCAGTGTATAGATGCGAATTTTCAAAGGAAATTCGAATGTATCTGTTGTCGGTCATCAAATCCGGTCTCGGTTGATTCCGTTTTTACCTAGGTTGACTTGGTGACCCTCATTGTACCTACAATCATGGACAAATTCTTTGGTACACGTCAGCGTTTTATTTTTTAACTCACGTTTTATCGCATATTCTGGATTCTATTGCAACCCCCCCCCCCCCCCTCCCCCCATTCAATGTTGCTTGGAGGAAATGAAGTGAAAACAGTGTGCAAGACTGAGAGTGGACCAGTTTATGTCCAACATTGATTAAGGGGGGAGGGGGGAAGCGCCTGAAGTCCCCAAAATGTGTACAGGACTAAGATAACGGCAAGTGTCCCAAAGGAATTTGTGCACTATTGTTGGTTGAATATGTACGCTACCAAGTCTAAAGCAGCTATCAACCCCCAAAAAGGACTGAAAACACTTACACCTTCCTTCAAGCTTTGTCTTTAGCATCTCAACACATCTTACTTTTTTCGCATCATCGCATCAGTTTCTGTATTCATACACTTATCCACTTAGTATCAACATTAAAAAGTAGTAAGGAAACTATATTTCGACTGCGCGCCATTTTTAATGGAAGAGCCTGCTTGCAGTCTAGTATCGGTACTCGAGCTCGCGGACCCTCCAGATCTGTAGTCCTGTGTCTTCACCACTACACTACAATGACGAACAGGTTCAACCCAACACAGTGCTTGTCATTATTTACTTTTGTATAATAAGTCAAATGATATCCATGTATAGTAACCAAAACTAATCCTAACCTGACCCTAATTTTTCTCTAGGCTCAATTTAGACTCCACAAAAGTTTCTTCAATTCATCTGGGATAAATGCATTAATAAGGATCACCTATTTAACCTATAGGTAAAAACGGAGTCAACCTGGGAACGAATTTTACAGGTAACATATCCGCCGCCTCTGATCAACGTACAAAAGGAAGGCTGACAGTTAACTTGTTTTGACGCAAAAATCTTTGCTTTTCTCATGTGAAGAAAGAAAAGAGAGAAGATAAATGATACGATTACATTGTTTATGATATGACTACATGATTTAAACGGCACAATTAAATACAAACGTTTTGTGATCACTCAAAAACCAACATTTTACTGGATTTGCGTTAGTTGTTGATTTCAGTTTACAGTGTCCCCAATTAGTGCTCCAGCGCTAGAAGGACTAGACACTTAAATAAAGTTTCTTTCCTTTCCTTTTTTTTAAGCAAAACTTGCTTTCTTTTTGGTTCCTTTTTTTTTTTTTTTTTTTTGACGTATGAAAGTAACGAACATATACTCAGTTTGTACGCGGTAACTAAGTATGCCTACAATTATCTATGAAACAAAGACAAAGAAAGGATATATATTTTTAAACATTAACCATCACTCGTATTTCAACAGCACTAATTTGATTCGGTATTATATTTCCCATGATTCGGACCGGCGCGGCCGACACAAGGTCAGAGAAACTCTACGACTAGGGTATGAACTTGATCCACGTTCTCTGGATTAGATTAGATCAGCACCTCGCTGGCGACTGGGCTCCTGAACTATAGGGTCACATGGGAAGAGGCCTTGGGAATTTGAAATGCGGATAAATTGCAATGAACACGTACAATACACCAATATTTTTACGAAAATGACCACAACAAGCATATAGGCTGTTTTCACCAGCGGATTTTCAGGTCGCTCATTATATTTAAGTCACCAAATCAGGTAGCTTAAGCAACTTGGCAATTACTTTCGGTCGACGAGCAGTCACTTGCGGTTATTCAAATCGGAAATACAACAGTTATACTATTTTTGTTATTTTTATTATTGTATTGGCACGTGCTCTCTTCTCATTTAATCTTAGCCGTGAAAACACGAATCATTTTTAAGTCGCTTAACGAAGTCTGCAACGGCTGTCGTGAAAACACAGCCATAGCATTGACTGTTCGAATTCACATAAGCGTTTCCGAATTGAGGAAACTCGGAGCTAAAATAAATTTTAAAGTGAGTTCGCTGAACTGTCTCCAACATTTAAAAAGCAAAATTTTCAGACGAAAATTAACAAAAAGGCAGTTGAACAACTGAGATCTTCTCTGTCGTTTAGATCGCTTAGGAGGCGCTCTTTATCATGTTTTAATTGCCTTATCATTTAATTTAAGCAGACGCACCGTTTGGCTAAATGTTATATTGTATGTGTTCTAAAAAGAAAGCCCTTTTTGGATCAACTAGCCCAAGACGAAGATGTAACTTTTACCAGTTATTCCGCAAGGACACATTGGGTACAAGATAATAGATAGCCAACGAGGAGCGTAGCGCCGATTTGGCTATAATTATCTCGTATCGAACAAGCTTGAATGGAATAACTGTTTTACTAAAAAATCGTCCTTATTTTAACTGATGCGTACAGTTACTGTTGATATTTATGAATAAAAAAAAATGTTGTGATCCGAGAAATTTCGCTTCCCGCGCGATGCCTACAGCTTGGCAACACTTGACAATCAGTTTTCATATCAGGCCATACGGTATATTCTAGAAACGCAATATCAGAGGTCGAAAGAAGGAGTATGGGTAATTAAATGGTGTCGACTGAATTTGGGGAATAATTTCTCTTGCGTTTTGTTTAAGGCGAGGGAAAATATTTAATTTTGGACAAAACGCAAGTGAAATTATTCCCTAACCTTATTACCATTGTTGGTTGCTTCGCAAGTCTTTTATCGGGATTCCCATACAAATCCTTATAATTTTGTTGGCTTTCCCTCACATCGAATTTGGAACGCCTGTGGCTGGAGCGACGCTTGCAATGGCCTGAAATAACGTCACCAGTCCCACTGTCCCGCATGCTCGGTCGTGCTGCCAACAATGCCAAGCTTAAAAATCATAAAAAAATCGCGGTTTTAACCAATATCACAAATGTTTGCGACATTCTTTCCAATTCGATACAAAGATTTAATTAGGAGGAAAATATTTTGGGGTTGTAGGCACTACTTCTTGAGCATGGAGCAAACAAATCGACTGAGCCTTATCGCTTTGAACCAGAGCGCGTTGATGAAGGAATCGTGTTTCGTGCGTCAAGTAAACAGTTGTTGAAGTGATCCGAACGACAAACAAACTTGTGTTCCTCCTTTGGCAAGACCTAAGCTTTTCACTTCACCGGGATGCAATTAAAATAAATATCTCTTTCAGGCTGTCTCTCCCTAACCTATTTGAGCGATTTCTGTTGCTGAAAAAAAAAAAAAAAAAAAAAAAGAGGCATCACCGGAATACAAAGAGAAATCTCAACAGCTTTGGGTGTTCAAGCTACCCGCTAAACTTCCGGTTGAGCTCAATGACGTCATGAACATGCCGCCAGGCTGCTAAGCCAATTTAAAGATGGCAACGAGAGTGCGGAATCTAACGCTACTGTTACCAAGGATTTAATAATTAAAGTTAGAAAGCTCTTTAAAAGCTGAAACTTCGGGAAGTGCATTATCTTTGCACTAACTTCCTACAGTGAGACGGGAAAATAGTACCATTCTGCAGGGAACTTCTCCATCGAATCAAACGGTATACACTCGTGAAATTAGGGCTAATTTAAGGGCAGAGGTTTTTCTTTCATTTCAATCCGTTGGCCGTTTGAATAACCATGAAATATAGACAAAATGTTCTGTTTAACTCCATGCTTGCTCAAGGTTCGTTGTAAAATTGACATCGCGTCATATTCTCGAAATATTACAAAATTAGGGATAAATCTGGAGAAAATAACTCAATAAACCCTTTTCAGTTGTATTTACGTGTGTACATGTTGTTTTCCTATTTAGATACGTCTTTCATAAACGAACTATGGCTTCTGAAAATTTACCTCTTCAAAGGAGAGAAGTCGAAGGGAATCAACTGTTAAAGAAAAACTTGACTTCTTTTGGTATTCATGATTTTTTACCATCTTCAAAATACTTTGGTGATAATGAGAACAGTTCTCCAGAGTGTGAAAATAATCTTTCACATCTGTCTGTATTATCTCAAACTAAGGATTATGTCAAGGCAAATTTTGCTAAGCTTTCAGAGAACAATCTATTAAATTGTGCTGAGGAATTTCTGAACGTCTTGACATTTTCCGACAATGACAGAACGAGTATCAATAAAGCTACTGGCGGACAACAGAAGAACACAGTCTGGCATGAGATGAGACATCTTTTAGTTACTAGCAAAAACAATGATAGCACTTTATACGAGACAAAAAACAAGAAAAAATTCCTCTCCCTGATGTTTTACTCACCGAATTCGAAATTCTCCGAACAAAAACATTTTAACGAAAGCTAGATGTACCCTGACACCATAGAACATGATACAAAAAAAGAAAATAGTGCTAAATTTACCACTCAAAGTCACTGAAAGACAGCATTGTTCATTTGAACTTGAAGAACCAGGTCTTCTTATAAGTATAGACTTTCTCTGGATAGGAGCTAGTCTAGATGGTATCAGAAAATGCCAGTGATGTGACCCTGCAGTGGTAGAGATAAAATGCCCATTTAAGAGGAAAGACCTTGACCCTAAAATTGCTTTCCTTTTACCAAGTGTTTGTGGAAAAAAAGGTAAAGATGGAATGTATTTTCTTGATGAAAATCACCTGCATTATTTCCAAGTTCAAACTGTCATGGCCATTTCAGGTTTCAACACCTGCGTTTTTGTTAGCTATACATGTAAAGGTATATTTATAGTTTAAGTAAATTTTATTGCTAATTTTTGGGAATTTTTAGTGGTAACCGTTTACACGTTTTATTGTAAGCAAATAGTTTCTTCTTTTCTTCTTGAAGCTCTCCATAGTTTCAATAATCACAGAAATTAAAACAGCTATCCCAAAGTCAACAAGATCACAGAAATCACAAAAGAAATGTTTTAATTTGTGGCTGCTGCAGACAGTACACCTTACTTTACACTCCTCCTAAATAAGTTACTTAAAGCAGCACAAACAAAAATAATTCCATCCAAGATTGTTTTCAACACGAGAAGAATAACTCCAGCAAGAATTCTAAATTGTTTCAATTTTAAAATGTTTCTTTTATTATGAGTTCGAAGAGATGCCACAGGACGAGTGTGTGTTGTCCCTTTAAGGACGGTGCCTACTAATTAAAGACATTTTTGCCCCTGTGTGTGATTATGCAGGAAATGTAGCTCTTAACAAGTGTTATTGAAATCCAAAAAGAAAATTGGGGGTAACCACGCATTTTTCAAAGATAATTCATGAATAATATTTGTAAAAAGCTTTAAAATACAAAGCAATGTATGGCGTTCTTTCTTAAATTGAAGCTTAATTATCTCTCAAAAATGCATGGTTACCCCCAATTTCCTTTTTGGATACCAAGGATACTTACTAAGATCTATTTCTCCAGATAGTTTTAAACCGCGCAAAAATATCCTTTATTAGTAAGCATTGGCGATAGGAATCCGAGTATCAGGAGATGCGCACAGAACGCATGCGCAATAACAATAGTAAGGCACCGTCCTTGTCAAGACTGCATCAACATTCTTTCCTAATGTTGCCTCGTCTTCCACAAGGGGGACCTTCTTAGCAGGAAAATTATCTGCAATACCAGTTTGATTTCTCTTTCTTGACCTTTCTCTTTGTTCTCTGTGGATCTGACCTTTGGAACAGGTCGTTGAGGTTTACTCTAAAAATCGTATCCTTTTATATACAAAGTTGGTGTACGGCATTCAGAAATTCTCTAACCTCGTACAAAATGGTTTGAACAGACCTTCGCACTCATTACAACCTTGAATTTATCACGATTAATAGCTCTAGACCAGGATAAAACATCTTTGTTATTCCTGGGCGAGTAAAATATTAATATTCAAACGTGAGAAAGAACCTTCTGCTTTTCTGGGTACCTTCGATCGTTGTCGCAACCCCACACAGCACAAGGATCGCCACTGGGCATATTTTCAATATTATTTGAATATATGAGCTTAAAAATAAGCCACAAGCCAGCCTGTACACACGTAAACACAACTTTATTGAGTTATCCCCTACCAATTTATACCTAATTTTGTAATATTTCGAGACCACGTCGCGATGTCAATTTCACAATGAACCTTGCGCTAGCATGGAAGTTAATACATTTTATCTATATATATTTGACGGTTATATATTCAAACAAAAATTTGCACTTGCCACGTATCAAAATTGCCCACATCGATTTCTGATAAAACTGTGTCGAAAAAAGCGTTGATCTCTCTCCAAAATCGTTTTTGGGACGTCGAAGTAAGTTCCTACTATATATTTTTTTAATGACTTGCAATTTTTTCCCCCTGGCGATCCCAGAACCCTTTGCGTATAAGACAGAGGGATCCAATTACTGGGAACTCATTCAATGGCATCTGGCACAAAATTTACAGAAGGGGCCGCCTCTAAAAGGGTACGCGAAGTAAAGGCGTGAAAATAAAGGGACCTGCAGTCCAAACTACCCTCGCTCATCTTCATTTGAAAAAAGTTCAACAGTTTGAAGTAGTAAATGTTTTAGCCAAGCTGAAAACGTTGAAAGTAAGGTTTACTGGCTAAATATTGCTCTCATTCACAACAGCTTTAATTAGACAGGGAATAATCATGTTTGCAGCTGAAGAGACAAATCAAACCAGTTTCGTTGTGCTTTGAACCGTTCACACCCGCAACGTACAGGATATTAGAGACCTTGAAATTATAGGACGAGGACGAGAACGAGTACGAGTTCTGACAGTCCGTTTTTAGCGAAAATACTTCTCAAATTTATAACTAGTACGATTAATCTTACCATTTCTTTGCGGTATAGGTTGCTCAGTTATTCTTATTGCTGGTAACTGAGCCTTTTTGCTGATTGAAAAATGCCAAAACTGCTACCGTGTTGTTGACTTGTTTTGACGCGACGACATTGTTGCAAAACCTGGTACTAAAATGACGCCGGTATCACGCTTTTCCCGCCAAAATGACGCTGGTTTGCGCGCGATATGGTCACGTGATACTGGTCAGCGGATACCTTGTTTTGACAGGTGTCAATTGACCATAACATTGATGTCCAATATCAAAGATGTATGCTGTAAACTAGTTACAGTGTCAAAAGGAGTATTGCCTCCTGGATGAGCTCTAAACTTGAGCCCGTGATATGGTTAAGTGTACTGGTCACATTGACATACATGGAGGGGCGGACGTACGGACGTTCATGAAGTCATGGCTATAAAACCAAATTTTCTCACATCGATGGGTTACCATATTTTCTTAGCTATTGTGCTCCGCGCGCGCACGCCTTCGGTTCGCGCGGAGTTCCGCTATTATCACCATCAGATCATATTTAATTCCTTTTTCTTTAAAGGAGATCGCCGTGTGACCAGCGCTTGTTTGATAGAAGCCAAAAACTAGAGGGAAACGTTCTATCATTAGTCTTTCCAATTAATTCAAAGATGAGCTAAAAACCTTTACGCCAGTAGACAAATTTCAGCCTGGGAAGTGAACAAGGTCTTAGCCAGCAAAAAAAAAATGAACTTTTTAAGTCAGCCAGGAACAATGTTTTTAATATCGCAGTGAGCCATACGCGGTTAGAGTCAAAACCCAGCCAGCTCCAAAACAGCCTGCAGAACAGATTTTTTGTGAAGCGGTTTCGTTGGGTACTCCTGCTGAATACATGCATAAATCAACTTTACTGAACTCAAATTTCACTGTAGGCTTACAAGGATAATATTGTATATCAAACTTGACTATCGTGCTAAAAACATATAAATAAACAATATACTACAAACTTTAGGCATTTCCAATTGCTTCTCAAGTCAAAAACTTTGAGTTGTCGGAAAAAAATTTCCTAAGTTCAGTTTCAATATACTTGATAAACACACATTCACCAATTTGCTAAATAAAATCTCAAAGATTACATGTCATTAGGAGGAAAAACCCGAACTGGCTCCGAGCGAGATCGTATACAGGAAATCTCGCAAATTTTATGTCATTAAGAGGAAAAATCTGAACTGCCTTCGAGCGAGGAGATCTACAACGCAATAATAAAAGCACGCAGAGCTCGTTTGAACTCTGGTATTTTCAATGCATATAGGAATGGATTTATAAAAGAGTTTGCGTAAAAAAAGCAGCCTGCACAATGCATTACATGCAAATGCCACCCTATTTGATAAGCAATTGTTTCATAAGAACTCTCGCCTAAAGAAAGAACATAAATGGAGACAATATCAAAAGGCAGCAATAGTATTAACGATACAACTGTTACAATGAGCAGTGTCTTGGTCAGTTTTCTTTCTCTACTGATTGCACCATGACGTTGAGAATGAGTTGTACTGTAAAACTTAGCAGCGATGGACGTGTAAGAAACCAGGATAATTATCATACAACACAACTGGAATGAGATGAATGCTGCGTCCGCCTGATACATACTAATGTCGAACAGCAACCGTGAAAAAACGCTGGCCGTCAAAACTCCAACTGTAAGCCAAACAGCCACAACAACTGCTCCAAACACCTTTTTTTTGACGAGGCGATGCTTTAATGGACGAAAAGTTGCGTGCATTCGCTCCAAAGAAATAACAGCCAGGTTTGTTACTGAGACTGCTGGAAAGTAAGCGGCCAAAGCTTCTAAGCCCACGTAGGTCCCAAACACGTCAATCGTCCAAAAATTACAATAATTTCCCAGATTAACGATAAAAGTGATCAAACTGCATCCAACGAACATGTCTGCCACTGCCAGGCTGATCAGCAGGTACACACCACGCTTGCCGCGAAGGCTTCGCTCTTTCAGGCAAATAATGATTGTAAGGGCATTCAGTGTCACGATAGCAACAGCCTCGATGCTAAGGACTGTCAGCCAGGGAATGCACTCCGATGGCGAAAAAAAATCGAAATTTAGCGTTCTGTTTTGTAGATGAGAATCATTGGTCATCTAAGTTGAGAAATAAAACCACGGTTAGACTACCATTAGGATATATTTGCATTTACAAATAACATTCTTAAACAACTAACAATGTACTTGGAAAAATTTACGAATTCTGATCGGCTATGACAAACGCTGTTGTCAGGTAACGCACTAAAGACGGGAGGAAATTTAATGCAGATAAGAGGTAACGAAGCAAGCATTCTCATTGGTCAATGTCCAATGTCCAATCGAGTGCGACCTATGGAATCCCCTGGATGAGCAAAATTTGGAACGTGATTCGGGATAAGTGATACGCGTGCGTTGCTTCTGCATAACTTTGACCCGCCATGTGATTTGGCATAAATGAACACTTGTAAATTTTTAAAAACACTACAGCCCCACGGACTCGAACGATTCCATTGGTCGTTGAAACAAATTGCGCGAGAAAAACCAACGAAACGCCCTCTTCGAGGCCCATTGGCATCGAGCTCTAAAGCTCGAGTTAATGAGATTGAATATTGATCTACAGCCTTTAACCGAGGATATAGCAAATTCACGATGTTTCAAAATTACAACGCTTTACTGTCAAGTGACACCTACAGCCTCGAACAAAATTATTGAAACACTGTGCAATACCTTGCCCTCCTACAATCATGTTGTTTTGGCAAATAGGCTTCGAAACTCGCCTGCAAACAACGTTGTGAGGGGAGAGTAAGCCGCGAAAGCCTCACACCTGTATAGTCTTGCACTGTTCCAAGGAATTTTGTCACAGACTGTAACACCTTCATTTTTGTATAGGTAATCACATGCTTTTTCTCGTGAAATTTGGAATAAATAAGCACGAGCAATTTTTTTCATACACGAAAAAATTGCTCAAGCCCGTAGGGTAAGTACTTATTTATTCCAAATTGCACGAGAAAAATCATGTGATTACTTTCTAATATATACACGAGAAAATTCGAGATGGTTAAGTAGAAGCAGCGCACGCGTATTACGCAATCACGCCACAATTGACCCATCCAGGGCTCGCATTTGATTGGCTACCTCGGAATTTGTTTGCTCATTGACCAATCAGAATGCTTGCTTTATTAGGAACGTTTCAAACGTCGAACTTCACATGTGCCGAACCTAATGCAAATGAGCTAAAGCACATTTTTTTTCGCATTTGCATTATATTCTGCACATGTGAAGATCGACGTTTGAAACGGGTCTTACCTCTTTGGCACTGAATTACTTTTTTCCTGCACTATGTTACCTGAAATCTGCATTTCTCTTAGCCAATCAGGATGGAGTAATTTTCATGCATACTATAAATACTGTAAAAACAAGATGTTGAAAACAAGATTGCAGCCGAATTTTGTAAGCTACAAAGTCTTATGGGTCTTATCCTTTCCATAATACACTGCAGGTCCTTACATCGTTGGGAGTTGTTGCGTCCGTTTAAACGTTAAATTCAGGTTGCTAAAATCTTTGTTTCGTATATTTTAATTTAAGGTTAAAAATACAACCATAATCAAAAACCGTGATCATATTTGTGCTCGGCTTTAAATGTGACCAGTTTGTTGGGCAGTGAGAGAGTGTTCACCTAATATTAAGTGAAAAAGTTGTCGACGAAAAAATTGAAATCATTAACAAATGGATGAGTCAGACTATCCAATAGATCTATATTCTAAAAAAAGAAAAAAAGAAAATGATGCAAGGCTCACTCCAAACGGAAAGCACGGGAGTGCGGGAACCTTAGCGTTGACAGATCGCAAACACGTGAATCCTTTTTGTCTTTCATCTGTTACGTAACAAACACAGCTAAAAGTATTTTTTTACCTTTTTTTTTTGGTGAGAGTTCTTTGAAGAAATAAACAGCCCTCGAAGAACCTTTTTTTGAAAATTAGATCTCACAAACATGAATCCTTTTTGTCTTTAATCTGTGACGTGACGCGTGATAACCTCTTGCTCAGATTAGAGGATCTTAAGATGAATTCAAAAAGACAAGAACGGCCTAAAACCTTATTTCTCCCAGGCGCCGCTTATCCCAATACCGGAAATCAAATTTGAAATTTCCTCAACACAGCTTGAGAAATAGTGTACCAACATCAAGCATGAAAAGCACTTGACGCAAAACTGAGAGCACTTCTTTTTCGTTATCACATTTGTTTGCGCCTGGTGACTGGAACCAGTTTCACTAAGAGAGACCATGTTAGAAGGGTTTCCCAACAACACTGTATCACGTAACAGGAATGTTATTGTGCCATATGAAACGCTGATTTTTGCTTATCAAAAAGCAACCCTTGTTGTGACCTTGGCAACACGAAAGCTCTCCAAAACCACCCTATCTTGACTATCTTTCGTCTTTACTTGACTGTACCTCAAAAATGAACACGATCATCCCCAGTTTTGGGTTGTAGAATAAAGGTTAAGTCTGCTACGATCCTAGAAGGCCCATCAGGCCAGCGCTTATGTTCGGTTTTTATAGCATGAAGCGACTAGGAGTATTTCTACTCCCCCCTGAATGGGATGCCAGTCCATCCCAGGGTTACTCCCAGCATTAGATTCGCCGGTTCCCATTTATACACCTGAGTCGAGAGAGGCACCGTGAGAGTAAAGTGGCTTGCCCAAGAACAGAACACAATGTCCCAGGCCAGAACCCAAGCCCGGACCACTCGATCCGTAGTCGAGCGCACTAACCATAAGGCCACGGCGACTCCCAAAATGATTGGAAAATAGTAATGAGTAATCCAAGTGGAACTGTCCGCAAAGTTTTAACAGACTCCTGTGATCTGATTCAGAGCGACCTTACATTTTCGAAAATCAAGCAATGACTAGTGTTTCATACAGTACCATAGCATTGGTGTTACGTGATGCACTGTAGTAGCGGAGCTCCGCGCGCGCCGAAGGCGTGCACACGCGGAGCACCATAGAAAGTTTGGTTTTATAGCCATGACGTCATCTACTGTGCGTACGTCCACCCCTCCATGTAGCCAACGTGACTAGTATCATGCTAGTTTACAGCATACATCTTTGATATTGGACATCAATGACATGATAAATTGACACCTGTCAAAACAAGGTATTCGCTGACCAGTATCACGTGACCATATCGCTGCGCAAGTTTGGAGTTGACCGCCGACCAGGTAATGGTTTTCGAGTGGATTGTAGGCTCAACCCATGTTAACTAGCCTAAACATAAACGAGGATCCATTTTTCGCGCGCTTTCTGTGGCTGGACAAGGCTACACGGCCAACGCTTTTCGTGTTAAGGTGGAAAACGGTTTGTAAATTATTTTCTTTCTGCATTTTTGCTGGTTTCAATCCAGTTTGACGTATATCATGATATCTGTTGTCCACACTGGTGGCTACGCAGTTATTCAAGACGGGCATAGGAGCTTAAAGGTGAGTGTTTATTTTTAATTTGTTTAGAGCTGGTTTTTCGTATCTTTAGAAGCTCTGATAAGGTTACATGATGCCTGGAGGACCTATGACTAGCACAGAACCGAAAGGAAAGTCAAAGAGAACGACAACGGCAAAACAGAATACCAGTGATAGCTCATGCATTTCCTTGGGCACTATACCGTTTCTTATTTTTACGGATGCGTTATTTAAAGTAGAATCGTATTTTTAATCGGTTTTTCTTTTGTTAAGGAATAAAAATCGAATTTTTATTGTCGACTGGAATTAAATAACAATTATCTGTACTCTTTTGGACATAAAGAAAAACTTGATTTGTTTGTTTGTTTTGCTCTAAAATGCGATCGAACAAGTGCTTTTTAATCCGTTTGTCCAACTGGTTTTCGATGTGCCTCGACAGTGACAAGAAAGTTTTGCCCTTTTGTTAGAAACACGTAATCGCAATGTTTTCTCGTAAAATAAGTGGGAAATTTCACTAGCTTGTGTTTTCAGAAGTTTGTTTAAGACACCTAAAGGTAATTTAGTGTTGGAGCGGATCTTGTTTGAAGTTCGTCCTTTCTTGGTTGCATTGCCGTATTTTGCCGATTTTTGTTAAAACCAACCTGGCGTGTTTCAACGAAATACATCAAAATGTGAATGATCTCGTTTTCAGAGATAAGGTGGATTGAAGTAAAACTCTTTTTTTTTTCTTTGAACTGACGATTTTTTTTAATGGTTTCCAATTTTAGCGTGATTCCTATTCGCTGGATATACATACATACATACATACTTTATTGACTTTCCCCAAGGGGCTTTTCAAAGACAATATTAACACAAATATATTCCTATTTACAATTAAAAGATAAAAGATAAAATTTTAAAAATTGTTAAAATATATAAGTATTAAATTACAGTTCTTTAAGTAATTTGGTCCTCAGGTGATTTTTAAAAACAGTGACTGAATCACACAGTTTAAGATTATAATCTAAAGAGTTCCATAAATTAACTATTCTATAATAAAAGGTTCTTTGGCCGCTAGCGGTTTTAAAAAGTGGAATGTTCAACAATTGAGAGTTTTTGGTGCTACGACCGCTCACCTCGGCTTGCTTTAAAAATTTTGAAGACAGATATTCAGGGGCGAGCCACCTTGAAACTGGGTCGAGCCACCTTAAATGTGATCAGTTTCTTGGCCCGTAAGAGCATCTTTCTACAATAGATTTTAAGGCTAAAAATTCAACCATAACTGATCAGAAAACGTGATCCGTACTTGCCTTCGGCTTTTAATGAGACAAGTTTCGTAACCAGTGAGAGAATGTTTCGAGAAATCTTTTTGAGGAAATTTTTATCCTAATATTAAGGCGAAGATATTGACGACGAAAACAATTATATTATTAGCAAATGGATTAGTCCGACTACCCAATATAACTATATTCTTAAAATGAGGCAAGGTTTACTCCAAATAGATTTCACAGGAGTGCAGGAACCTTAGCGTTACGTTGACAGATCGCAAACACATGACTTTGTTTTGTGATTCCTCTGTGACGTAAAGAAAAAACACAACTAAGGCATTTTTATAACTTTTACTTTTCCTGACAGTTCTTTAAGGAAATAAACAACCCTCGAAGAATCCTTTTTAAACTAAAAATAAACCCTTCGCTCTTATGAATTGCATCCTTTAACTAAGACCGATGTAAAAAATTACCTCTACCTGTTCAGTGTCTGTCAACGAGTGGAAACCGAGATTTATGTACTTTTTTCGAGAACTCATCCACAACTCTCGTTTATACATATCGTCATTCAATTTTAGACAATCCCGAATTTTTCATTACGGCAAAGCCATGGCTCTTCTTTAAATGTCAAAATTACTATACTTACCTCCATTTCGACACGTGATAATCTCTTGATTTAATCGAAGAACCTGAAGATGAAGTCAAAGCGACTGGAACGGTATAAAACCTTGTTTGTACCAGGCACCGCTGAACCGAATTCGGCAACTGAATATTGTAGTTACTTCCTCAACATGCACAGCTTGGAAAACAGCGTGCCTACGTCACTCGTGAAAAACACTCAACTTAATACTGAGAATCCCAGTATAGTAATAAGTAGTAATAAGCATTTATATAGTGCTAAATCGACCAATTATTCATAGTGCTGTACAATCTAGTCTAAAATCTTCCTTTCCGTATTCCTCGGCTATTTGTTTAAGCCTGGTGCATGGCTGAAACCAGTTTCAATACTTTGAAGAGACCTTCTTTCAGAAGGGTTGTCACAACAACACTGTATCTGTCACCTAACCTTGTTTGTTCTGTACAGTACGTATATGTTACAAACAAGCTACAATTATTGTACCAAGACAAAGACAACTGAACGTAAATACATTTACTGGTCCAAAATATCTTTAAAACTAAACTAGTTGGGTGGCCAACATTGATTAATTTAAAAATATTAACACCAGTCACAAAATAGGCTAAGTAGTGCAATATACACAGTTCATTTATACCTAAAATTTACAGAACAAATATATTAATAGTTTACATATACGCATAGAGTGAAATCAATACATAAGAAATAATCTTTAATACAACAATAATAATCTTTATTTTATTATATTTATTGATTTATTCTTTCCCTTTTAGTAAGCAAAGGGATAGAGTGGTCGTTTTTCTTCGCAAAACAAATGAACGCAGGGCACGTTTTTGTAATAATATTTTTTTTGGTTTACGTGAGACTTACAAGCCTGTCCCCAAACAAATAATCCGTAGGTAATGCAGGGAGAAATTAAGGATTGGTAAATAGTTAAAAGAGTACGATCGCCGGAGGAGGAACAAAGTGTCCTAATTTTGCAATTATACCTACAGTCTGGCTAATTTCCAGCTGAGTAACAGATTATATATGTTTCTTCCAAGAAAGATTGTAATCAAGTAATACTCCTAGGTACTTTACATAATCTCTGCAGTCTAGGAAAACAATAGTGTGGTCTTCTCATTGTCACGTCAAAAATGCTGCTTAAGGTAGAAAAGGTCGTTTCATCTGATAAGGGCAAAATAAGAAATATAGATTTAGCCAAGCCTAAAAGCGGAGCTCCATGCTTACGTATTAACTGCCTGAAGGGTTACTGAAACAAAAGGTCTCGAATTGTCCGCGTTTTGATTTTTCCGGTTGCTACTTTAATAATGAAATCATTTTCTTTGCTTTCTTCGATAAATTAATACTTTGCCTAACTGGTGAATTCCTCGGTACATTTAGGCTAAAAACCGATACCGCATGAATCACGAAGCCATTAGTGCGATATCGGTTTTTCGAGTGAAACTTACTTTGGAATTCACCAGCTTGGCAATGATTTTTTCTTGAACAGCATGAGTTTTAAAAGAAAACAAGCACACCCTCAGCGAACGAATGGAAAAGAAAAAAAAACATTTCAGA
>NC_090895.1:21063012-21090512 GCF_036669925.1 Montipora capricornis | reverse complement strand
TCAACGAAACAACAGAACACAACATCTACAACTGTTAAGAATCCCAACTGGCCCGACGCAAACCAGTTGGCTATTTACAAGTGCAGCTGGGAAGTTGAACCAGGGACTACCAGGAACAAGGAACTTCCGCAAATGTCATTTATTGCATAACCTGTACGTTATGCAATAAATTATACATTGGCGAGACAGGTAGACGACTAGGTGACCGATTCCGCGAACACCTTCGCGATGTTGAGAAGAATGACAAAGATGCATCTAAGCCAGTCGCTCGTCATTTTAATCTCTCTAACCACTCCAAAAAACACATGGCTATCTGCGGCCTTTCCCTACATCTAGGTGCGACGGAAAGCCGCAAGAATCTAGAACAAAAATTCATCTTCCAAATCGGCGCCCTTAATCCTCACGGTATTAACGAACGCTTTTCATTTAACTAATATATTCCAATTTTTCACGTTGCCATGTTACCACCAATAGCGTAGCTCCTACTCTACTATAAAAACTACACGTAACCCATAATTCCTCGATTCGCTCTGACAAAGGGCTAACGCTCGAAACGTCAGCTTTTAGAATCTCTGTACGGTGGCCAATTTAGATTATTAACCCCGTTGGTAAAACCAAATTTTTGTAAAAAGTCGATAATTTTACTAACATCGTGCCAAAAATCATCGCAATTACACGACTCTGGAACCTCAAAATCCTGCTCGATTTTCGAACTTCGCTCAGGATTATGCTATGGTCATATGATCGGGACAGTAGTCATGCATTTTTGGAATTTGATCAAAATCAACTTAACCAATCAAAAAACTCAGATTAATAATTTTGTCTTTCTTGGAGGAAACCTGAGGTTTTGGTTGGTTGATTTGATTTAGATCAAATTCCACTTCGAAGTGAAGCAAAATAGACCAATTTCGCTATATTAATACTCGGGCCAAAACAAAAGGCATCATCTCGAAGCTCTGGGGAATAAATAAAAGGATTTGTATGAGTTTATTCCCCAGATCCTCGAGATGATACCTTTTTATTCGGACTGAATTTCAATATATCGAAATTGGTCTATTAGATCGACCTCTTGAACGCGCACTGACATCCAGCTTAAAAACCCGAGTTAATGGGATTGAATATTGATCTACAATACTTAACAAAAAATATAGCAAATTCACAATGCGCCAAAATGTCCGATGCTTTACTGTAAAGTGACACCTAACAACTTCATTTTTAATTCGGAAAAAGCCATTTCCGGGTTATTGGAGGGGAGCTGGATGTCAGTCCTTGTATGGGTCTGTCAGTCAGATCCTGTTAAACTCTCTTATGTTTATCTGCTGACTAGTGCATAACGCTTGCGCATACATTGGGGTTTTGTAAGGCAGCAAAGGTGCGCAGTCAGGGCAGACATGGGGCCGGGCAAGAAACCGTTTTACGGTACATATTGTTGCTCGTTCGATAAACATACAACTTTCCTGTGGGCCAAATAACTAGATCGTGCTAAATTATAATTACTAGGCCGTCAAAAATATACAAAAATTGGTGAACTGTACGAATATTCTCGATTTAACTGCCTCTTAATTAACAGACACTATCCAGTATTCGGGGAAACGTTTCCAAGTTTTCAGAAATAAAATGAAACAAAATGTGCATTTTTGAGTTGTGTGAGTTTTAAAATAGAAAAGTAATAGTAAAAAGGATATAGCTTGCAGAAAAGGAGCTTGAAATTCTCAAAAGCGACGAAAAATTACCATAGCAGATTATCAATAATCACCTTATTTCGACAGATCAAGAAAATCAAGGGACGAAGAATGTAACAGGGAATGGATGCTGTATCATGATTACTCTTGAATTATGTCCAAAAGTGATGAGTAGTAAGGATTCCGTTAAATGTGAGTATTCTAGTCTAACTGTTAAGCCCGAAAAATCTAAAAATCGTTCACATTTTGACACAAGCAAGAAACCTTACCAAAATAAACTTATGGAACTATTAATTTATTTTTGATTTGGGGCCATTGCGAAAATCAACACTTAATGCATATTTTGAAGGTTTTATAAGTTGACAAGTCATGGAAACGGGCCTACATTAACTTAAACTAATCAATGTGATTTAAGGTAGCTCCATATAGTTTCCTGACCGCGCGCAATCTGGTTACTAGAAAGTGAATAACGGCGCGAAAGTTAAGTTCGCGTGACCGACGTGCGGCTCTCTCACAAGAAAAGTAAACTATCGTTATGCCATCGAAAAAAAATGCGAAACTCTAATGTCAAAAATCTCCAGTTTTCTTCGGTGAATAGCTTCAAATTTTGCGGAGCGGTAATTACTTTTTACGGCTTCCGTTTGCCAATTTATCAAGAAAATTCGTGAGATTTTTTTTCAAGTGGAGCTAAAAAACACAAATTCGCAAAAAGCAACGAAACTGTTATTGTAACCCCTAATTTTTGGCCTTCAGAAGATTCGTATGGACAACTTGAATTTCATGTGATGTCAAAAGTTTAGGAAATTTTCACCGAAGGAAATGGAAGAAAATCAAACTAAAAACAAAATAAACACTGTAAACAACTTATCTTTGGAGATTTTTAATTCCAGGTAAAACCCAGTTAATTTAACAGTGATGGTTGAAAAAAGTACTTCTGTCTTACAGAAGTTAATTTCGATAGACTTGGGAGAGGTGCGCTTAAGAGCAATGCGAAATTCCCGTGGATAGTGGAAACTAGCGCGCGCTAAATGAACAGCGAATTACCATATGGAGCCACCTTAATGTCAAAAAACTTTCTCTTATCTTCTCGAAAATTGTGTTTTTAGCGGAGCGTGTTACTCAAAAACTGAAGGGACTGAATTGGGTGGTATTAAACTGCAGCGTTCCAGGCATTTTTTTTTCAAATCGGGGGCCATTAAGACCACTTAAGGGACACTCTGAAGTCGTAGCAGCAGAGGCCCTTTGGCTCACACGTTCATACGACAAAACAGATCTTTTTCTGAGGTTAAAAACCGGCTACCGGCCTATTAATCATTTGTCAGAAAGAAGAAATTTCTGTCATCTTTTGAAAAAATAGGCACGCGTTGCTTACGTGTGGTAGTGCAGTAACACCACGCTTTTATTCCATTTTGTCAACTGAGCTGCGTTTTGTCTTCCAGAAAATACAACTTGTCTTTGCGTAATATGTAGCTCTAATAGTACACAATAATATTGTTTTGGTATTGTAGATCATTGTAGTGCCATGGTAGAAGTCTTAGGTAAATAGCACCCTGAGAAGACATGTGGTTACTAGCAAAGTACTAAACCCAGAAACATTGAAGAAAATAAAAGGGAATCGAGAAACATTGGCTTCTGGGCTGACATGTTGGTCATTTTCAAGTTTCCTCACAACTTTTTTTTACCACAAGTCAAAGCGTGAATTGGTCAAATAGTCCTGGGGAGTTTTTTTTCACAGAAGTCTCTCATCACAGTTGGGACGTACAGGAGTACTTGTAGCAGGGTCTCATAATAATGGAATACAGGAGTTTGACATTTCGTAACTAACTGGTCAAATGTAAATTCTGGAAATTGTAATGCACAATGTACATAAAACTATTATTAAGTTAAGAGGTGAATAGACCTTTTAAACTTGAAACTACAATAACTTCTGTTGTAATTATTTTTTACCATATACCTACTTCTTTGGAAGTAGTTTTATACCTCAAGTAGTTTCCTTTCCTTGCAGGGTTGTCTCGATATCAATGATGCGATTCTTTGATGCTATAATTATTGACGTACAAATAAAAGGTTAATACTATTTTTTATGGACATTTTGTTCATGTCTTTCCTTGTAATCATTACTTTTACCCTAGTGTATGAAATCAGATCGTTTAACCTACTCTCCTTCACTTACAGCGAGGTAATGAAGATGTTAACTACTATGAGATCTGACTGTTCGACTGGCGCCGATCAAATTCCTGTAAAGTATCTTAAACTCAGCGTCGATATCATAGCCTCGCCGTTCACACACATCCTTAACAGTTTTATTACTATCGGCTCTTTTCCGGAGGCCTGGAAAGTCGCTCGTGTTTCGCCCATCCCTAAAGTCGATTCTCCTATTAAATCTGATCATTACCGACCTATCGCTATTCTGCCAGCAACTTCAAAGGTTTATAAAAAAAAAAAAACTCGTTTTAAATCAACTCCTTGAATACATGGATCAAAAACAGGTGCTGCAGGATACTACCTCTGGATACCACAAGGGTCATTCAACTACTAGCGTTCTTTTACGTATTAGGGACGACATAATTCGAGCAATAAAGAATGGTGAGACTTTTCCAAGGCATTCGACACGGTCGACTACTCTATTGTTATACGTAAGGTACACGCACGCAATTGGATTGTCCAAGTCAGCTCTTCTGTGATTCTTGAGCTACTTGCCTAATCGTCGACAGTTTGTGCAAGTCAATGTCAAACAGTCTAGTCTCGCAGACGTCCTATTTGGAGCTCCACAGGGCTTAATACTTGGGCCCGTTCTCATCAACCTTTATGCGAACGACATGCAAGATTAAGTGAAGCTATGATCTTCCCAGTTATGAGAGCAATTTTTGCAATTGCGTAGAGAAGCCTGAAAAATTCAGGACTTTAACATGGTTTGAACCTGTGACCTCGCGATTCCGGTGCGACGCTCTAACCAACTGAGCTTTGAAGCCACTGACGTTGGGAGCTGGTCATTTGTGGGTTTTAATTCATATATCATTTCATATACTATTTCATCATTGATTCATTCCTCATGGGACCATTAGAACCCACAAATGACCAGCTCCCAACGTCAGTGGCTTCTCTGATGGTTGAAAAGAGTACTTCTGTCTTTTAAAAGTCTATTTCGATAGACTTGAGAGAGATGCGATTAAGAGTAATACGAAAATTCACCCCTTGGATAGTGGATACTACCGCGCGCCAAATGAACAGCGAATAACTATATGGAGCCACCTTAAGTAGTGCAGTTGTCCTACCGTAGTTGTCTAACTGATTCGAAATCGTATACTAATTTTGTTTTAGCGCAAGCTGCGCCGAAGGGCCTTTAAACGTTTTCACCTGACTTTCTCATCGATTATCTAGATATAGTTTATGTAGAAACTTCAGTGATGGAATCCGCCAATATATCTAAACAACCATTTGCAAAGAGAACTCCGGTTTCGCCTGATATGACATAATAAATAATTGACAGAAGTATGGTAATTTGACATCCAATCTGAAAGACCTAAGGTTAGCCTGTTTATGCTCACTAGGTTTTGAAGGTTTCTTTCGCGTTGCAATGAGCTCGGTAATATTTATAATATTTAGTGTCGCCATTTGGAACTGTTTCCTGATTTTCTTAAAGTATTTGTTCCTCGTGATAAGAATGATGCCTATAGGCATGGGAAAAAATATTATGCATACATAAACTGTTTATACAATGAATATTCCCTTGTAGCCTTGTTTGAAAGATATGTTCAGGTGGGGTGTTGATCTTAATAGCAATTTGGCTCTTTTGAGAAAAGCGACGTTTCTCAACTCTACGTTGCATAACTTATTTAAGCAATAGGGGACATTTTCCGTGTTACCTCCGTGTTTCCATGGTCTCATCTAAACACGAGGGGGAGTTGGGAGAATTCGAGACAGTTATGTAAATCCGAGATGCAGTGGAGGATTTGCATAACCGTCTGGAATTCTCCCAAATCCCCCTCGTGTTTAGACGAGCCCATGGAAACACGGGAAAAAAGTCCCCTATTACTTTTATAAAATATTCCTCAAAGATATTTCGACAAATGAAGGAAACAAATGAAGGAAATTTCTTGATTGAAACAGATTTTCTTAATACACGCTCATATCTCCTACCAGGCAATCAAAACGCGCGTCTGACAACATATAGCTCATCCAAATTATGTGTGATGTCACAGCCGTGTTTCCATACTCTCGTTTAAACACAGCCATTGACCAATGAGAGTGCTCGTACTACCGTAATTATTAGCGAGCTTAATTCTGCGACGGCAAGAGGAATTGAAACTACTGCCAGAATTACATCCGGCTGCCGTCGCTGTGAGGTTTCCCGCCATACTGGCCTTGTCTGTGACGTGAAGAAGTCCATTTTGCCGTCGCGGCTAAAACGTGAGTGAACTTTATCGAAATAGTCCCATTTGAATTTATTTTGAGCGAAAACTCTTCTCAGTTTTGAAAGATTGTTCTTATCAGAGGAAGTTTGCGAGACATTTGAGCAAAAACAATCGACTTGTTCAAGGAAATTTTAACATTTGTTCGTTTGCCTTTCTCCGACCAGTTCGTCAACTGGATGTCGACAAAGAAAACAACCCAGTAAGTCTTGTTCCTTGTTTTTGTTATGAAATGAATCTAAAAATTGTCCCGGCATCAATCGTTGTCCATTAGGCTGTTACATTTGGCTTGTGTCAAGTCAAACAATAAGGCTCATCTGAGGATATTCAGGATATTTACATTTTATCGTCAGTTCTCGTTACATTGTAATGCTTTTTCAGACAAAAAACAGCCTTGATTAAGCGCGAAACGTTTGCGGCTAGAAATTCCTCAAACATTTTACCTGGATTGTGCCGCTTTTATGTTACAAATTTTTGGTGTGATTAAAGGAATTGCAAGTCAGTTTTATTCGGATTTGCCTTTTTCTCACATTTATTACCATGATCTGATCTGAGAGAAAGGAAAACCAAAAATCAAAGTGGTTTGAGCTTTTTGAACCAAATAATTAAAAGCAAACAGGACTGCTGTGATTTACTTTGGTGAGTTCTGAACTGCACTACGTAACATTTTTAAGTCGGTGAAAGATACGTTTGAAGACTCGTCAATACTTTTTTTTTTCTTTTTAATAAATATGTTTTATTTTCTTGAAATGTAGATCTAACATGGAGAAGACAGGTGATCATGACCGCTTCCTCTGTCAAGAAATCCTGGCTCTAGAACCCTTGCAAGCTAAAAAGGGAAGTATTGCAAGAGGGGAAGTTTGGGAACAATTTGCCAATAACCTTAACTCTTTGGAAATTCCAAGATTTAAAGTTACCAAGCGCTCGGTAAGAGAGCGTTATACGCTACTTATTGAAATTTTAAAGAAAAAGTTAAAAGAAGAGGAGAAGGCCAGTGGCATTGAGACTGACATGAGTGATGTAGAGAAAGCTTTGGAAGAAGTACTGGAAAAGCAAGCTGATGCTGAATAATCTGTGGAGGTGCGGAATAGGGCAATGGAGAGCATGCGTTACATGTTATTGTATTTCACATCAATAATTGATTTGCAATACATATCTTATTAATTATCACTGAAATTCATTTCTGGGTACAAACAGTTTTAATAGTCAAGAAAAATAATCCTGAATGGTTGGTGGATCAATGTCAAAGAAATCTGAAGTGAAATTGCCATACAAACAAGTCCTGGCGTTCCTTAAAAGTGCACATACAATGTACATCTTTCCCACCGCACTCAATGATATTTTTTGAGTTTTCTTAAAATCAACAAATTTACAATAGTTAAGAACATCCCCAAAAAGCCACTCTACTGATATGCGGACACTGCTCATGCACTTGTTGAACTCTTCCATGTGTGGAGTGATACCTGCAGCACGATATGGCACAACAAGGTGAACTCTTGATGGGTAAGCAAGGTCACCATAAAGGGCCATGGGGTTACCAGTCGGCGAAAAAGCATGGCGTTCAAGGTCTCGCAGAAGGCCAGATTCAGCCAGCATTCCAGCATCATGTTTGCGGCCCTCTGGAATCAATTATTGCACGAATTGATTAAAAATGTATTTTGTAATTTTTAAGAGAATTATTTATTGTATTCATATTACTTTAAATCTTAAAAAAAAAATCACTTGTCTGTCATTCTGGCTGGCTGTACCGTGTGATAGACGATTCTAATATGACCAAAAGTTGAAAGAACTCAATAATTTCCATTACCTACTGGGCCATACATGTTGGCTATCATACCACAGGGCAATGCAACTGATCGAGTATTTCAAACCGTGGGCTCTTTTGTGTCCGTTGTACACGATCCCCTGATTTTCTTGTGGTCGGCAAGTGGGTCTTACTGTACCATCTATAAAACCAAAGCAGTTCAGCAGGGGACTTCCTTTCCTTTGTATGGCATCAGCATATCTCTGAAGTAGAGAGGGGTTCATCAAGGTGTGGTTCCTTGCTGTGAGACGGTGATGAAAAACAGTTTTTAGCGCAGAAGCTACGGAGGGGATAATGGCTGATTCTGATCCATTGTTGAGATTGAAATCTGCACAATGCGACCGTTACGAAGAGTTTGAAGCTTTCGTGAAAGTTCGACGCGAATTTAACAACAAAATAGAAAGTCAGATTTTGATGAACTCGGTCGCATTAAACGAGAACGTTATTGAGCTGCGGGATTTAGAACACAAATGCAATAGTCTTTTTTGCGAAAGAAGAATCGAAGAGGTCAGATCAGAAATCGGTGAAGAGTTACAAAAGCTGGCCAAGCAGTTGCAAGTCTAAACTCGAAGCTGTCATCCGAATTCAAAATCTTGAAGAACAAGGCATCGTCGACTGAGGACTCCATTAAGCTCATCTAACACCAACTGGACCAGATTAAATCACTCTTGGAGCACATAGAAACCAGTGCCACATCAACGGGACTAATTAGTCAGGAACCTGCACCACCACGCGGGACGGAAACCTCTGATCCAGAAGAGGTACGTACGTACGCTGTGGTTATATCGAATAGATACGAATCGCTGGCCTAAGAAAACCGTTCGATTGATGAATCCGCATCTACAGGCGTGCAATCAGTCATCCCCTAGTCTAACAATCAGCCAGCAACTACTGCAAGCTCCACTCCTAAAATCACACAATCTCAAATCCTAGAACATACTGCAGCAGGATCTAACGAAAATCAGCTTCGAATGGCCCAGGCCTGCTTTCTTATTAGGTGATTCGATCTTTAAAGGAATACAACAACGCAAGTTCATGCCAAGTAGGTATGTAAACAAACAAACTATTACAGGCGGAACGAGAGAAATGGACCAGTATATTAAGCACATGCAGGACAGAAACGACTATGTTCTCATTGTTATACACTCAGGAACAAACGATGTAGACAAATTGAACACTGACGAGATCACAAGAAATGTGGAAAGCTGTATTATGAACCTTAAAGCTAGATGGCCGAATGCTTGGATCGCGTTGTAGGGCCTGACCCACGTCCCACGGGAGGAGAACGGAAACAAGTCAATCGACGAAATCAATTGTTATTAGGAAAGCTTATGTGAGAATTTGGATGTGACATTCATTATTAACAACAAGAGGGTGACAGGTGACATTTATGGCAACATAAATAAACAAGTGTTTTATGATGATGTTCATTTGAATAACAGAATCGGCGCCAGGAAACTAGTTACAAACATTAAACACCATCTTGGTCTGCGTGGCAGAAATGTTGGAAGTATAATATCGGATGAAGAGTGCGACACTGCAATATGTAAACTGAAAGCCAACAAAGCTCCAGGAATAGACAATATATTAAACGAAGTATTAAAAGTAGGGAAGGATTTTATAAAGAGACATTTGATAACTTTATTTAATCGAATCTTAAGCACCGGTAAATATCCTCTGCTTTGGAGGTTCGGACTGATTGTACCAGTACACAAAAAAGATGACCCATCTAAAGCTGAAAATTACCGAGGCATCACTCTATTGTCATCTCTCAGTAAACTATTCACATCCATTCTTAACAACAGATTGTACGACTACGCAACTAAAAAGGGAATCCTGAAAGATGAACAAGGTGGCTTTAGGAAAATGCATGGTACAGTTAATAGTATCTTCATTTTGAAAATGCTAATTGACAAGTATGAAAAATCGAAATCACAAAGACAAGGAAATTTGCTATTTTCTTGTTTTGTCAACTTTAGCAAAGCCTTTGACGATGTACCCTGAAATAAATTATTTGACAAGCTCAGAACAGTAGGTCTAAAAGGACACTTTTTAGAAGTACTGACGTCCATGTACTCGAATGATAAGTCAGCAATCTAAATTGAAAACAAAATAACCCAAACGTTTTTATGTCATAACAGTGTGAAGCAAGGATGCATGCTGTCACCCACCCTGTTTAATATCTACCTGAGTGACTTACCTAAAATGCTAAACATAGCCTCAACAACTGAAGGCATGCTAACAAAACGACCCACGAACTGCCTGCTGTATGCAGATGAATTAGTCATTTTTGCTAGATCCGCAAGAATTCTCAACAAGTTGGGATCATTCTGTGAAAAGGTAGACCTAAACGTGAACCTAGACAAAACCAAACTCATGATATTCCACAACAGTGGCAAATCTCTAAATAACTATTCGTTTAGGTACGGAATGAACAAATTGGAAAACGCAAAGTCCTATCGGTATATAGGGCTGACATTGTGCCCTTATGGAAATTTCACCCTTGCAAGGCAAGAATTGAAAAAAAGCTAGCCTTAAAGCCCTGTTTAAACTACGGAAGGTGATGGGAAACCACTTCAGCGAGAACATCAAACTCACAATTAAGCTATTTGATGCATTAATATCCCCCGTACTCATGTACGGTAGTGAAATCTGGGGTATTTACTGTAATGGCAAACTCGATACAGACCCAGAAGAAAATAAATAAATAAATAAATAAATAAATATTGCAACAGTAATGCTTGCAGGGCCGAAACAGGCAGGTTTCCACTGCGAATTAAAGCCCAATGCAGAACCTCTCAAGTGGCTTATAATGACATAAAATTGATTAATTAAAGATAAAGCTCTTTGGAGTCAAAAAATCAAAAACTCGTTATATCATATAGGTTTACTGAGGAAATCTTTCGGAAAAAGCACATTTTTCAAATGTCGGAATTGTAAGTATAACTTAGACAAAGATTAGAGGACATCAAATTACAAAGGTGGTTTTATCGAGATGAATAATGATATAAGGAAAGATCCGAATCAAAGCAACAAAATGCGAACCTACCATAAAGTCAAAACAATAGATAATTATGGATGCGAGGATTACCTTCACCGTGTCACCAACATCCTGCTCAGAACCACCATGACAAAACTTCGACTTAGGAATCATAGATTGGCAATAGAAACCGGGCGTTACATGAGACCATATAGGAAACCGAACGAAAGAATCTGTCCTTTGTGTAAGAAAGAAGCGGAAGAAAAACGCTTCTCAGTCTCCTGCCCAGTTTACCAAGAAAAAGGAAATCTCTGTTTGAATGCTTATATAAAGAATTCAAAATCCCAATTCTGAAAATGTCGACAGAAAATATATTTTTGCTACGATTAACCCCCCCCCCTAATAACATTGTTAAGTTACAGAAAATAATCGCAAAGCATATACATGACTGCTATGAAATTAGACGAAAAACGTAGTTAACCCTTAAGATTAGAAAATCGTCAAATTGTAAATTTATTTGGAGGGTTGTCGATGTACAATGTATAAGACACCAATTAAAGTATGCATGTATGTATGCGTGTACACCTGGGTGGAGAGAGGCAACTTGAGAGTGAAGTGTCTTTCCCAAGAACACAACACAATGTCCCCAGCCAGGACCCGAACCCGGACCACTGGATCCGGAGTCGAGCGCACTAGCCATGAGGCCACTGTGCCTCCCCCTGTTGCAGGTTAAGAATAACTAAAACTTGTCAGAAAGATTCTTGACGTTGCATGGACATTGGAAATCATCGTTGAAAAGGTTATATATGTATTGGAAGACAAATCAGACGTTTCCCTGTTTCCTTACAAATGACTTTTAATAATTATATGAAGTATCTTCTTGTCTACGATGTCCAATCCCCCCATGATACACTGAAACGTACTTTGGAAGAGGAGGGCCAGGACACTCACAAACTGGCAATTTTATTTTATGGAACAGAACTTTGAAAGAAAAACGCATATATAACATTTAGGTCACGAGGAGGAAGCCCAGGTTGACAAATCCTGTTTGAGTTTAAGGCTGGTTTATCAATAAAATCATCGTGCTAAGAAACTAAAAACTAGAAACTATAAGAACATATATTAAATTGTACATTAAGTGCCTACATGTTCCTAGATTACAAGTCTTGAGCAGAGAGGCACACCTTCGATATAAAAATAAAAATAATAATAAATAAAAAGGTTCTTTTAAAACGTTCAGCTTTGCAACTTATAAGGGATGGCCTGTCCCTAAGGAAGATGTTGTTTTTTTTATATATATTTTTATACGTCTTTGATTGCAAGGGGTAATTCAATTTGAATAGATTATGCAGCATTTGAATGGTAGTGGATAGAGGTCGTAGTCGATAAATGTATTTTTCGTGATGTTTCGTAGAAGTCTTTAATTACAGCGCATTTTGAGCTTGAATGATTTATGTATTACTGGAGCGAGCGTTATGGGTTTGAAATTAGTAATTAAGTCTCAGTTTAACTTGTAAGCCCCCTCCATGCATGAATAAGGAACTAAGATCTGGTCCCCACTCCCACTCCCCATCCTACACTGTAATTTACTTTTAGACCCCTTCGTCATTAGATTTAGAATAAAATAGAATGATACAATATTCAAAGGAATAAGTAAGGCACACTCAAAACAGCCGTCAATCTGGAACGGAAAAGGGCTTTAAATTTTGCAGGGCCGTATATATCTCGCGCGCTGGTTTTCACGGTTCTCGTCATACAGATCGCCAAACCATGCAACACATTAGGTCACATAACTGAATACATGAATACATCAACTTTATTGAACTCTAATTTCAGTGCAGGATTACAAAGCTGATATTTTATATCAAACTTGACTATCGTGCTAGAAACATATAAATAAACAACATACTACAAACTTTAGGCATTTCCAATTTCTTCTCAGGACAAAAACTTTGAGTTGTCGGACAAAAACTTCCTAAGTTCAGTTTCAATATACTTGATAAACACACGTTCACTAATTTGCTAAAGAAAATCTCAAAGATTGCATGTCATTAGGAGGAAAAACCCGAACTGGCTCCGAGCGAGATCGTATACAAGAAATCTCGCAAATTATATGTCATTAAGAGGAAAAATCTGAACTGCCTTCGAGCGAGGAGATCTACAACGCAAGAATAAAAGCAGAGCTCGTTTGAACTCTGGTATTTTCAATGCATATAGCAATGGATTTATAAAAGAGTTTGCGTAAAAAAAGCAGCTTACACAATACATTACATACAAATGCCACCCTATTTGATAAACAGTTGTTTCAAAAGAACTCTCGCTTGAAGAAAGAACATAAAACGCGTTAGTAAGATAGGGCAGCAATAGTATTAACGATACAACTGTTACAATGAGCAGTGTCTTGGTCAGTTTTCTTTCTCTACTGATTGCACCATGACGTTGACAATGAGTTGTACTGTAAAACTTAGCAACAATGGACGTGTAAGAAACCAGGATAATTAAAATGCAACAAAATTCGAATGAGAGGAATGCTGCGACTTGAAGAAACTTACTAATGCGGAAAAGCAACTGTGAAAAAACGCTGGCTGTCAAAACACCAACTGTAAACCAAACAGCCGCAACAGCTGCTCCAAACACCATTCTTTTGAGGAGGCGATGCTTGAATGGACGAAACGTTGCGTGCATTCGCTCCAAAGAAATAACAGCGAGGTTTGTTACTGATACTGCTGGGAAGTAAATGATCAAAGCTTGTAAGCCCACGTAGGTCTCAAACACGTTAATCGTCCAGAAATTACAATAATTTCCCAGATTAAAGATCAAATTGATCAAACTGCATCCAACGAGCATGTCTGCCACTGCTAGGCTGATCACCAGATACACACCACGCTTTCCGCGAAGACTTTTCTCTTTCAGGAAAATAATGATTGTAAGGGCATTCAGTGTCACGATAGCAACAGCCTCGATGCCAAAGATTGTCAGCCAGGCAATGCACTCCGATGAGGAAAAAAAATCGAAATTTAACGTTCTGTTTTGTAGATCAGAATCATTGGTCATCTAAGTTAAGAAATAAAACCACGGTTAGACTAACATTAGGATAAATTTGCATTTACAAATAACATTCTTAAACAACTAACGATGTACTTGGAAAGATTTACTAATTCTGATCAGCTATGACAAACGCTGTTGTCAGATAACGCCCTAGAGACGGGTGGAAATTTAATGCAAATAAGAGGTAACGAAGCAAGCATTCTCATTGGTCAATGTCCAAAGAAACTCAAAAATCCAATGAAATGCGACCTCTGGAAACCCCTGGATGAGCAAAATTTGGAACGTGATTCGTGATAAGTGATACGCGTGAGTTGCTTCTGCATACCTTTGACCCACCATGTGATTTGGAAAAATGAACACTTCTAAATTCTAAGAAACACTACAGCCCCACGGACTCGAACGATTCCATTGGTCTTTGAAACAAATTACAAGTGCCTCTTTATTCCAAAATGCGCGAGAAAAACCAAAGAAACGGCCTCTTCGGGGCCCACTGACATAGAGCTCTAAAGCTCGAGTTAATGAGAATGAATATTGATCTGCAGCGTTTAACCGAGAATATAGCAAATTCACAATGTTTCAAAATTACAACGCTTTACTGTCAAGTGACACCTACAGACAGCCTCGAACAAAATTATTGAAACACTTTGCAATACCTTGCCCTCCTACAATCATGTTGTTTTGGCAATAGGGCTTAGAAATTCGCCTGCAAACGACGTTGTGGGGGAAGAGTAAGCCGCGAAAGCTTCAAACCTGTATAGTCTTGTACTGCTCCAAGAAATTTTGTCACAGACTGTAACACCTTCATTTTTGTGTAGGTAATTGCATGCTTTTTCTATTGCAATTTTAATTAAAATAAGCAAGAGCAAATGTTTTCATACGCCAAAAAAATTGCTCGAGCCCGTAGGGTAAGTGCTTATTTATTCCAAATTGCACGAGAAAAATCATGTGATTACTTATTAATAATATACACGAAAACTTCGAGATGGTTAAGTAGAAGCAGCGCACGCGTATTACGCAATCACGCAAAAATTGCCCCATCCAGGGCTCGCATTTGATTGGCTACCTCGGAATTTGTTTGGTCATTGACCAATCAGAATGCTTGCTTTATTAGGACCGTTTCAAACGTCGAACTTCACATGTGCCGAATCTAATGCAAATGAGCTAAAACAGATTTTTTTTTTTCGCATTTGCATTACATTCTGCACATGTGAAGATCGACGTTTGAAACGGGTCTTACTTCTTTTGGCACTGAATTACTTTTTTTCTGCACTATGTCACCTGAAATCTGCATTAATCTTAGCCAATCAGGATGGTGCAATTTTCATGCATACTATAAATACTGTAATGTTTCCTTTTAAATGAATCGACTGAATTATGCAATGGCAAGAGCCAATAGACCTAATTGGCTAACTCAATGTTGTACCCAATTCAAGCCCTTTGGGAATGAGACGTTTCGTTCCAAGTGTTTCCACACCATTTAAACATGAAGGCTACATTATCATGCAAATACAATACACAAAGAATCTTAATCCCTAGAGATTTAAATTGGGTACAACAATGAGTTAGACATGTTTCAAACGGCGAACTTTTTATGTGCCGAATCTAAAGCAAATAAGAAAAATCTTTTGTTTTCACTCGTTTGCATTAGATTCGACGCATAAAAAGTTGGACGTTTGAAACGGGCCTTAGCCGATTAGGTCTATAGAGCGTTTTCACTCACGTGACCAGCAACCATATTGGATTACTGAAACAAAAGAAAGTATTTGCATAAAAATAGAGATCAATTCCCGGAGGATTAGTTTGGTACACCATCATGGCCGCCATTCCTTTGTTTTGGAACACCAACATGGCCGCCGTGACGTCATGTGAAAACGCTCTATTCATTGGTCTCCTGGTAATGGAAATGTACTGGAACAGAGCCCCATGCAAACGAACGCAACAATGTTGACCACCATTGTTCAGTGTTGCGTGTTTTCTTTGTCTCCACACTCTTTTGCGTGTTGTTGGGAGTTGTTACACGAAGTTTGAAACCTGTCAAACGTTTTAGCCAACAACTCCCAACATTTCTCTTATTCGATGATCGCCGAACCGTATAGCGCAACAATGCTGGATCCGTTTGCGCACCTGTTCAAATACAATCTTGTCCACAGTCTTTTGGTCAGCACCAAGAACACGGACTGGCCACTTCCAAATCATGCGCAGTCGGCTATGAAAGTCCATTTTTCTAACCGTTGGCAGCCACTGTTATTTCAAATTTCTGAGCGTGCGAAGACGAGCCGGAAGTCCGTGATTTGTGGACTTCCTGCTTTGGAAGTGGCCAGAGTACGTGTTTTTGGTCCCGGCAAAAAAGAAAAGCGGACTCTGCGGACGAGATTGCTTTCAACATCGTTGGAGCCAGGCACGCGAATTGCATACGGTCTTCATAGAGAGAGCAACCATGAACATGTTGAAAACAAGTTGGCAGCCGAATTTTGTAAGTTACAAAGTGTTATGGGTCTTATCCTTTCCATAATACACTGCAGGTCCTTACATCTTTGGGAGTTATTGCGTCCGTTTGAACGAGGCTTAAACGTTTAATTCAGGTTGCTAAAATCTTTGTATCGTATATTTCAAGGTTAAAAATACAACCATAATCACAAACCGTGATCATATTTGTGCTCGGCTTTAAATGTGACAGTTTGTTGGGCAGTGAGAGAGTGTTATCCTAATAATAAGTGAAGATGTTGCCAAAGAAAAAAATTGAAATCATTAACAAATGGATGAGTTAGACTATCAAATAGGTCTTTATTCTAAAAAAAAAAAAAATGAAGCAAGGCTTACTCCAAATGGAAAGCACGGGAGTGCGGGAACCTTAGCGTTGACAGATGGCAAACACGTGATCCTTAAAAATACTCGGTGTGTAGCCAGACGAGCGTATTCGTACCATCTCCAACATACTCAAAAAACCAAAAAAAAAAAAAAAAAAAAACGGGAAAGAGGCCTCATATCACATCTCTCTCATCACGCGTGAAAGAACACGCAAAGGCCGTAGCACCTTTGGATGAAAATTCCTTGTTGGCCAAACACCATATGCTCCACAGTCATGAAATAGATTTGGAGAATGTGGAAATTGTTGACAGGTCACCGACGTGGCTACAACGACTAATTCTTGAAGCGTGGCATTCCGAGCGAGATAAAAACTCTATAAACGAACACATAGCACTGCCTAGCGTGTACAAAAACATTAAAAACTTCTAGCGTCATTAATAATGCTCTAGGGACTAACGACTTGTTATCTTATAAGATATTTTTTCGAGATATTTAATATTACTGTACAGGACGCCGTTGAACATTTGCATTTTTAATACCTTGCTGAAGAAGGCAACAGTTGTAGCCGGAACGTCCGAGACGATAAGAATTTTAGCCAGTGTAAACTTTTTAATTCTTCTTTTACCATATTTTTTTAACGTGAAATCAATCCTTTCTGTCTTTCATCTGGTACGTAACAAACATAGCTAAAAGTATTTCTTGTGCGCTTCTTTTTCTTTTCTTTTTAGTTATTTAAAGAAACAAACAGCCCTCGAAGAACCCTTTTTTTTAAAATTAGATCTCACAAACGTGAATCCTTTTTGTCTTTCATCTGTGACGTGAGGCGCGATAACCTCTTGCTCAGATTAGAGGACCTTTTAAAAGATGAATTCATAAAGACAAGCACGGCCTAAAACCCTATTTCTGCCAGGCGCCGCTTATCCCAATACCGGAAATCAATTTTGCAATAGGCCATTCCCGAGATCATGCATGTCTCTTCTTCAAAGCGTGTCTAAGTGCGAAGTTTTTGTTATGAAAATTAGTTTTCATTCATATGTAAAGTAGAACTAGTAACCATTACAAAACTTCGCACTTAGACTCGCTTTGAAGAGGAGGCAGACATGAACGCGGAAATGGTCTATTTCGTCAACACAACTTAACGCAATATTGAGAGCACTTCGTTTCCGTTATCACATTTGTTTTCGCCTGGTGGCTGGAACCAGTTTCACTACAGATACAACACTGTATCACGTAACAGCAATATTATTGTGTCATATGAAACGCTGATTTTTGCTTATCAAAAAGCACCCCTTATTGTGACCTTGGCAACATAAAAGCTCTCCAAAACTACCCTATCTTGACTATCTTTCGTCTTTACTTGATTGTGTCTCAAAAATGAACACCATAATCCCCAGTTTTGATTGTAGAATAAAGGTAAAGTCTGCAACGAGCCTAGAAGGCCCATCAGGCCGGCGCTTATGTCCGGTTTCTATAGCATGAAGCGACTAGCAGTATTTCTACTCCCCCCTGGATGGGATGCCAGTCCATCGCAGGGTTACCCCCAGCATTAGATTCACCGGTACCCATTTATAGACCTGAGTGGAGAGAGGCACCGAGAGAGTAAAGTGGCTTGCCCAAGAACACAACACAATGTCCCTGGCCAGAACCCAGACCCGGACCACTCGATCCGGAGTCAAGCGCACTAACCATAAGGCCACCGCACCTCACAAAATGATTGTAGAATAGTAATAAGTAAACCAAGTGAAACCATCCGCAAAGTTTTAACAGACTCGTGTGAGCTGATTCAGAGCGACTTTACATTTTCGAAAATCAAGCAATGACTAGTGTTTCATACAGTACCATAGCATTGGTGTGATGCAGTGTAGTAGCGGAGCTCCCCAAGCACCGAAGGCGCGCACACGCGGAGCACCATAGAAACTTTTGGTTTTATAGCCATGACGTCATCTACTGTGCGTGCGTCCACCCCTCCATGTAGTGTGCTTAAAGCTAAGTGTTTATTTTTAATTTGCTTAGAGCTGCTTTTTTTTGTGTATTGAAACTTTTGGCATCTCTTTAGAAGCTCTGATAAGGTTACATTATGCCTAGAAGACCTATGACTAGCACAGAAACGAAAGGGAAGTCAAAGAGAACGACAACGACAAAACAGAATACCAGTAATAGCTCATGTTTGGTGGAAAAAGTTACTCCACAAATTGTTTCCGTGGGCACTATACCGTTTCCTATTTTTACGGATGCGTTATTTAAAGTAGAATAATATATTTTAATCGGTTTTTCCTTTGTTAAGGGATAACACTTTTATTGTTGACTGGAATTAAATAACAATTATCTGTACTCTTTTGGACATAAAGAAAAAGTTGATTTTGTTTGTTTTGCTCTAAAATGTGATCGGACAAGTGCTTTTTAATCCGTTTGCCCAACTGGTTTTCGATGTGCCTCGACAGTGACAAGAAAGTTTTGCCCTCATGTTATAACCACGTAACCGCAATGTTTTCTCGTAAAATAAGTGGGAAATTTCACTAGCTTGTGTTTCAGAAGTTTGTTCAACGCGCTTAAAGGTAATTTAGTGTTGGAGCGGACCTTGTTTGAAGTTCGTCCTTTCTTGGTTGCATTGCCGTATTTTGCCGATTTTTTTTTAAACCAACCTGGCGTGTTTCAATGAAATACCTCAAAATGTAAATGAGCTCGTATTTAGAGATAAGGTGGAATGAAGTACACCAGTAAAACTCTCTTTTTTTTTAATGGTTTCCAATTTTAGCTTGATTCCTATTCGCTGGATATTGGCAGTTGACTCTGAAATGGCTTTTTTCCTTTCCCATTCGCTTCCTGAGGGTGTGCTTTCTTCCTTTTAAAAGTCGTGTGGTTTAAGAAAAATTCAGCGTCAAACTTGTAAATTCCAAAGTAAATTTCATTCCAAAACCCGATATCACCCTCATCATGATTCATGCGATATCGGTTTTTAGCGTGAAATTTACCATGGAATTCATTAGTTTAGGCAATGAGTTTTTTTTTATAGAAGAAAGCAAAGAGAATGATTTAATTAAGCAGCAACCGGAAACACCAAAACGCGGACAATTCGAAAAATTTTATTTTTACTAACCCTACAGGCAGTAAGAATAAATACTCAAGGAGCTCCGTTTTTAGGCATAGGTAGATCTATATATTAGTTATAGCCCTTCTAATGAAAAGGTCTCTCAGAAGTGGTGAAACTGGGTCGAGCCACCTTAAATGTGACCAGTTTCTTGGCCCGTAAGAGCATCTTTCTACAATAGATGTTAAGGCTAAAAATACAAGCATAAATGATCAGAAAACGTGATCCGTACTTGCCTTCGGCTTTAAATGAGACTAGTTTCTTAACCAGTGAGAGAATGTTTCGAGAATTTGAGGAAATTTTTATCCTAATATTAAGGCAAAGATATTGACGACGAAAAAAAGTTATATTATTGACAAATGGATTAGTCCGACTATCCAATATATCTATATTCTTAAAATGAGGCAAGGGTTACTCCAAATAGAAATCACGGGAGTGCAGGAACCTAAACGTTACGTTGACAAATCACAAACTCATGAATTCTTTTTGTTATTCATCTGTGACGTAAAGAAAAAACACAGGTAACAGCGTTTTTATAGCTTTAATTTTCTTGAGAGTTCTTTAAGGAAATAAACGACCCTCGAAGAATTCTTTTTTAAACCAAAATAGACCCTTCGCTCTCATGAATTGCATCCTTTAAATGAGACCGATGTAAAAAATACCTCTACCTGTTCAATCTCTGTCAAAGAGTAGAAACCGAGATTTGTATATTTGTGTCGAGAACTTATCCAAAACTCTCGTTTATACATATTGTCATCAGGTTTTAGACAATCCCGAAATTTTCATTCCGGCAAAGCCATGGCTCTTCTTAAAATGTCAAAATTACTATACTTACTTCCATTTCGACGAAGAACCTGAAGATGCATTCAAAACGACAGGAACGGTATATAACCTTGTTTGTACCAGGCACCGCTGAACCGAATACGGCAACTGAATTTTGTAGTTGCTTCCTCAACATGCACAGCTTGCGAAACAGCTTGCCTACGTCACTCATGAAAAACACTCAACTTAATACTGAGAATCCCATTATAGTAATAAGTACTAACAAGCATTTATCTAGCGCTAAATCGAGTAATTATTCATAGCGCTGTACAATCTAGTCTAAAATCTTCCTTTCCGTATTCCTCGGCTATTTGTTTTAGCCTGATGGCTGAAACCAGTTTCAATACTTTGAAGAGGCCTTTTTGTCAGAAGGGTTGTCACAACAACACTGTACCACCTAATCTTGTTTGTTCTGTACAGTACGTATATGTTACAAAGAAGCTACAAATATTGTACCAAGAAAAAGACAACTGACACAGGGTGAAAACAAGCGTTTACGTATCCGTTTTTGTAACGGATTCCTTACGGAATCTTGAATTTCCGCTAACGGAATTTCAGATAACCGAATCGGGAAACACGTGTTTACGTTACTTTTCCGCGACTGCGGCTTCGCGGAAACGCATTCCTTAAACTCGTGTATCCGCGAGGTTTCCGTGACCACGGAATTACTAACAACCGTCATGTTTCCGTAACTCGTAAATACAAGGGACACACGATAATCCGCTGAATTTCTGCGGTTCGGAAACTTAACCTTAATTTTCAATCGGAGGGTTGGCTTTTCCTGGAGAAGCATTTAGTGGAAAGAGGCCTAGAAAGCGAGTTATAAGCCACTAACTTTGAAAGGGGCTTCCTTGTCATCATCGCGCGGTATTGAACTCTACAATAACGCGTAGCTAAACCTCACATTACGTAAAAACAAGGTAAAACTTGGCAAACATCATTAGACCAACTGCATATGCACACTCAGTTCATTCAAGGTTATGCTTTATTATCAGGTTATCAAGAGGGCGTTTTATCAATGATGACAACAGCATATAATAAACTACTTTGATAAAATTGTAAAAATCCTAGTCATAATGAATTAAAAATTTCTTGACTTTACTTCCGAAATCTTTAAAAATTCTGATTCAATAGTATCTTATCTGAATTAAAAATTGATATGATCAGTATCATTTACTCTATTATCTTTCATTTTCTGTACATTTACCAAAATATAAAATATAATAAAATAGCAATTTCATACCGTAGTTAAATGTTCTATTTTTCGCACCTAACTGCTTGTCCAATTTCGAGAATGAAGAAATCACTCATACCTATTAATTTCAAATATTGCTCGAGATTTTTCGAATTTTGTTTACAATACACACTCTCTACTTAAGTTTTATCGATGAAAGTCTTGTCAACAAACTTTCATCCAGGCTTGAGTTCCTTTGTCTGTCCTATCATTTCTTTACTTTTTGCTTTAGACTTGCTTATCGTTTACATTAAAAATAGCAAGACGATTCTTTTATCCAATTGTTTCGATTGTCCAAAGGATACTTAAAGTGATTACTGACATGTCTACACACATTTGAGAGAGCACAGTGCAGAATGGACATAAAATAATGCCTTAAACTGATGTGATTGTAACTGATATAACTTAGCAGCTTTACAACCTCTATTGGTTGGTTAACACGATGCTCAGTTATGGGAAATACATTTCTACTTCAATGGTCTTCCCCATAACTAAGTACTGTAGTCATCATTTTACTAAGATGATTGACCAACCAATGCATATATTGATATTCATCTGGACATATGAATCAAACAAAGGCTCAGCTCCCTTAACTTTAAGGGATATTTACACGATGACATCATAATATTTGAATACGAGTCATGTATCAGAATCATTCTGACTTTGCTTTCCTCATGGTAATTAGCACTATTGTTGTTTTAACCCCATTAGGATTTGAAACTTGAATAAGTTAGGAAAAACAGAATTAATTGTGGTAATTCTAGTCAAATGATGCCTTCCTGCAAATGTCCCCTTCTTGCCAGACTTGACGTCAATTGATTGAAACCAAATATTACAATAATAAGAAATGGTCTAAAGTACAGACAAAATGCTGCTGAGTTGACATCTGTACAGTGAACTGTAAAACTGGAAAAACCTATTCTTCTTGCATCTATGGCTACCACGCTAAACCACGTTTGAACCACGCTAAAGTTACTGTGCTGCAGCATAGCAACCATTACAAACACTGTTGCATACCTTGCCCTTACTCTGCTTCAATGTGCCAGCAGATATTTGAGTTGGAAAAAAATACAGTGTGTTGCAGAGTTAAAAGTACAATGAAATGAAAAAAAGAAAATAAATAATAACTAAGGAGACTTTTAACTCTGAGTCAATCGCCCAGCCCAGAAAGGGTAGGTTTGTGGCAGAGGACAGGTCTGCTTGACATATTTTGACCAGCCACTCTTGTGACTTTTGCTGCCGTTCTTTGTTGCCTCTTGCTCATACGAGCCTTGTAAGTGGCATCCAAGACTGCTTTAATATTGCGTAATTTGCTCCTTTCCCACTGTAGCGGTTTCACATCCCTTGCAGAGGGTCCACTTGTTTGTCCTCCATCTTCATCACTCTCCTCTGATGACATAAACTCAACAGCATTGTCTAGTTCTAGCAAATCTCTTGCTGTCCTTGTCCTGTGTGGAGAGTGCTGCTTTTTGCATAATTTCTAGTCAATAATTCAATTTCTAAAAACCCAACAATAGATAACTATGAGATGAAACACTTGAACAAAATGATTTTCTTACTGTATACAACATCAACAGAAAAAAAAACAGAGTAGCATGAACAACCTGTCTTAGGGCCGATTTACACGATACGATTTTGTCGCATGCGACAAGCTCACGAAAGGCCTACGACATGACTTACGATTGTCGCAGCGTTTTAAAACATGTTTTAAAATGCTACGACATTTTTTCTGACGTACACAACAATCGTAAAACATGTCGTGGGCCTGTCGTAAGCCGTTGACGCATGCGACAAAGTCGTACCGTGTAAATCGGCCCTTAAAATACCATAGAAGGGATTGGTTGCACTACCATGCGATGGACAATTGATTATAAGATACTTATATACATTTTGTATAAATGGATAGTGCATTTCCATTATTTTACTCTTTGTCACCAATGCAAGACCAAAGCAATTAAAGACCACCTTTGCCATGCAAATCCACTTATCCAGAATTGACCCTAATGAAATGCACGTCGAATTTTGACTTCCAGCACGAAATTTCCCGTTAAGTATACGCATTTTCTATCTTTTTAAGATAAAAGTTAGGGTTAGCGTCATTTTAAGGTTAGGGTAACTACTGCTGTGTATAGGGGACACTTTATGATGTTAATTGTCTGTAGTCTTAGACTTGAGTGGTGTTGAAGTTGGGGCGAAGACCAAGGAGACGCTTCATGAGGTTTAATGAAATCGGTGTGCATCTAATTAATCAATCCTGGACATATCAATCCTGGGTCAATCCTGGACATATCTGTGCAAGCCATTTGTCTTCTCATGATCATTATTTCAATCACGGACACACTATATTGCCCTTGTTGCTATCAATAGAAATTACATCAACTGATTTGCCAACACCAATTATTCTACATGTACATGGCACACACCATTGTCAAAAAAAGGTACAGAACCATGATACAATTTGTACCATGACTTCTAAGAGATGTAACAGTGGGGAAGGGGAAGATAAGAAAATAACATCCTTTTTACATTGCCAAAAGAATGGAAGCAATAATTGGTGTGAAGAGGTGGTTTTACTCGCAATTCATGTGCTCTTTTGTATTCTAAGGAAGGGCAGTTTGACAGACTATTGCCTTCTGTTTTGTTATACCTGACTGACATAGGATTTACAATACCCTGGAGAGGTACTGCACAAAAATGCAATGTGTTAATATGAACTGTACCTTTTATCTCTGCCTTGACCCATTTTTCCTTTCCAAAAATTAATTTCCTCTGATTTCTTTGACAATAATTTCCTCAATCTTCTTGTTCCCTTCATGGTCATATCTCAAGGGTTAATTAAGACAAAGCAAATCAAATGATTAAAATTAAAATGAACATGCAGGTAAGGTAATTTCCACCTAGGTGGCATCTCTTAGCTAGAGGGTGTAATCATTGGAAGTACCATTTGGATATGAAGTACATGTACAGTGTAACATGCTTTGTAAGATGTAATTATGCTTGCTAGAAGTAGAGAATCATTATCTTAAACCAAGGTCATGAAATCATATTTTCAAAATGATATTTTAACACAATTGACCAAATTGCTATTTTAACTCTCAAAGAGGGATTAACAGCTCTTGCACTACTCTAACTCTGTCAATGAAAGCCAATTGTAAAGTCACAACTCTCTTTGAAATTCAGTAGCAGATAAAACCTTAAATTCCATAATCTCAGCAATGTAACATCATGCTTTCAAAATAAAATTTTGACATCATTGACAAAAGTGCAGCCACTTTGTCCACTCAAAGATGGATAAAAAGCTTTGGCACAGCCCACTCAGAGATGGGCAGCCTGACTTTTGTCAATGAAAGCCAATTACTGTTAAGTCAAACCTCTCTTGGAAACTCAGTTGGCAATATAATTGGCATATCCTAACCTCAATGAAATCATATGTGCAAAATGAAATTTGGACATCATTGACAAAAGTGCCATTTTGTCCACTCAAAGATGGATAACAAGCTTTGGCACAGCCCACTCAGAGATGGGCAGCCTAACTTTTGTCAATGAAAGCCAATTATTGTTAAGTCACAACTCTCTTTGAAACTCAGTGAGCAATATAATTTGCATAACCCAACCTCAAAGGAATCATACGTTCCAAATGAAATTTGGACATCATTGACAAAACTGCCATTTTGTCCACTCAAAGATGGGTAAACAGCTTTGGCACAGCCCACTCAGAGATGGGTAGCCTGACTTTTGTCAATGAAAGCCAATTATTGTTAAGCCAAACCTCTCTTGGAAACTCAGTTGACAATATAATTCACATAACCTAACCTCAATGAAATCATACTTTTAAAATAAAATTTTGACATCATTGACAAAAGTGCCATTTTGTCCACTCAAAGATGGATAAACAGCTTTGGCACAGCCCACTCAGAGATGGGTAGCCTGACTTTTGTCAATGAAAGCCAATTATTGTTAAGTCAAACCTCTCTTGGAAACTCAGTTGACAATATAATTCACATAACCTAACCTCAATGAAATCATACTTTTAAAATAAAATTTTGACATCATTGACAAAAGTGCCATTTTGTCCACTCAAAGATGGATAAACAGCTTTGGCACAGCCCACTCAGAGATGGGCAGCCTGACTTTTGTCAATGAAAGCCAATTATTGTTAAGTCACAACTCTCTTTGAAACTCAGTGAGCAATATAATTTGCATAACCCAACCTCAAAGGAATCATACGTTCCAAATGAAATTTGGACATCATTGACAAAAGTGCCATTTTGTCCACTCAAAGATGGATAAACAGCTTTGGCACAGCCCACTCAGAGATGGGCAGCCTGACTTTTGTCAATGAAAGCCAATTATTGTTAAGTCAAACCTCTCTTGGAAACTCAGTTGACAATATAATTGGCATAACCTAACCTCAATGAAATCATACTTTTAAAATAAAATTTTGACATCATTGACAAAAGTGCCATTTTGTCCACTCAAAGATGGATAAAAAGCTTTGGCACAGCCCACTCAGAGATGGGCGGCCTGACTTTTGTCAATGAAAGCCAATTATTGTTAAGTCACAACTCTCTTTGAAACTCAGTGAGCAATATAATTTGCATTTTTTATAACCTAACCACAACAAAATCATAATGTTCAAAATGAAATTTGGACATCATTGATAAAAGTGCCATTTTGTCCACTCAAAGATGGATAAACAGCTTTGGCACAGCCCACTCCAAGATGGGCAGCCTGACTTTTGTCAATGAAAGCCAATTATTGTTAAGTCAAACCTCTCTTGGGAACTCAGTTGACAATATAATTGGCATAACCTAACCTCAATGAAATCATACTTTTAAAATAAAATTTTGACATCATTGACAAAAGTGCCATTTTGTCCACTCAAAGATGGATAAACAGCTTTGGCACAGCCCACTCCAAGATGGGCAGCCTGACTTTTGTCAATGAAAGCCAATTATTGTTAAGTCAAACCTCTCTTGGGAACTCAGTTGACAATATAATTGGCATAACCTAACCTCAATGAAATCATACTTTTAAAATAAAATTTTGACATCATTGACAAAAGTGCCATTTTGTCCACTCAAAGATGGATAAAAAGCTTTGGCACAGCCCACTCAGAGATGGGCAGCCTGACTTTTGTCAATGAAAGCCAATTATTGTTAAGTCAAACCTCTCTTGGAAACTCAGTTGACAATATAATTGGCATAACCTAACCTCAATGAAATCATACTTTTAAAATAAAATTTTGACATCATTGACAAAAGTGCCATTTTGTCCACTCAAAGATGGATAAAAAGCTTTGGCACAGCCCACTCAGAGATGGGCAGCCTGACTTTTGTCAATGAAAGCCAATTATTGTTAAGTCACAACTCTTTTTGAAACTCAGTGAGCAATATAATTTGCATTTTTTACAACCTAACCACAACAAAATCATAATGTTCAAAATGAAATTTGGACATCATTGATAAAAGTGCCATTTTGTCCACTCAAAGATGGATAAACAGCTTTGGCACAGCCCACTCCAAGATGGGCAGCCTGACTTTTGTCAATGAAAGCCAAATAATTGTTCAGTCAAACCTCTCTTGGAAACTCAGTTGACAATATAATTGGCATAACCTAACC